>NC_044983.1:89715646-90015646 GCF_008728515.1 Papio anubis | reverse complement strand
TCTCACTCCTAGGTGGGAATCGAATAATGAGAACACTTGGACACAGGAAGGGGAACATCACACACCGGGGCCTGTCGTGTGGTTGGGGGAGGAGGGAGGGATAGTATTAGGAGATACACCTAATGTAAATGATGACTTAATGGGTGCAACACACCAACATGGCACATGTGTACATATGTAACAAATCTGCACGTTGTGCACATATACCCTAGAACTTAAAGTACAATAAAAAATAAATAAATTAGAAAAAAGGAATATTAGTTATCCATAAAAGAGTAAAGAAGTACTGATACATGCTACAATCTGGATTAACCTTGAAAACTTTATGCTTAGTGAAAGAAAGGAGTCACAAAGGCCACATGTCATATAATTCAATTTATGTGGAATGTCCAGAGTAGGCAAATCCATAGAGACAGAAAGTAGATTAATGGTTGCCAGGGGCTGGAAGCAAAGGAAGAATGGGGTATTTCTGCTAATGAATACAGAGTTTCTTTTTGGGGTGATAAAATGTTCTAAAATTAGATAGTGATGCTGAGTTTACAACTCTGATACACTAAAAACCACTGAACTGTAAAAGGATGAATTTTATGGTGTGTGAATAATATATCGATAAAGCTGTTATAAAAAAGAACTTATCATATGGTATTAAAATTATGTCTTGATATGTATTTCTTCCTCCTACTAGAATTAGACTACATGACAGGCAGCAAATACTAACAAGAAAGAAATTAAGAGACAAAAAAAGAATAAAAATAAGAATGACAGAAGAAAAAAACAAACAAAAAACAAAAAAATAGAATTGGACTATGAGCTTTCTTCATCCTTACACATGGTAGATACTCAATGAACACAATAAATACTTGATGATCCAGTAATTAATTCATTGATCTAATCTTTGAAAGAAGTTTAAGACATTAACAGGCAGTTGGAAGGGAAGATTATTCCCTGCAAACACAGTGGCTGAGCACAGAGAAGGGAGGAAAGTAGGTTTGAGCAGCCAGCAGTTCTTGATTGGCTAGGAGAAGCAGGGAAACAGATAAGGGATTAAGGGCTGTACCACCTACTAAATTTGCTCCATATTTAATTGTTGTTAAATGTTGTTAATTCGTAGTGTTTGGCTGACTAAAAATATTTTCAGAGAAAATGACGATTCAGTCTCTTTCCCCTGCACTTTTTCCTGTCTCCTTAGTGTAATCAAAAGCTACAAGTGAGGCTGGGTGTGGTGGCTCACACCTGTAATCCCAGAATTTTGGGAGGCTGAGGCAGGTGGATCACTTGAGGTGGGGAGTTTGAGACCAGCATGGCCAACACGGAGAAACCTCATCTCTACTAAAAATGCAAAAATTAGCTGAAGTTGTGGTGTGTGCCTGTAGTCTCAGCTACTTGGGAGGCTGAGGCAGGAGAATCGCTTGAACCTGGGAGGCGGAGGTTCAGGGAGCCGAGACTGTGCCACTGCACTCCAACCTGGGCAACAGAGCAAGACTCCATCTCAAAAAAAAAAAAAAAGCTACAAGTGAGATTGTGCCAATTGGAACAAAACAAGAGTAAAAGTTTCATCTCTGATGGGCCAGCTCTGCCCCTCCGGGCCTCCTGCTCTAGAAGCCCATGGTGATCCTCATGTGCCATTCACCCAGCTTCTTGGCCCTAATTTCACACAGTTCGAAGCCAGAAACCTGCTGTTTGTGCCTACCTTCCCAGAGTCCTTCCTTCTTTCATTCATTGAACAAACATTCGTCGAGCATCTGCTTTTTGCCAGGGATTATGCAAGGCACAGGATATGGCAGCAAATAAGTCAACTTTGCTGTCGATAGATTTCATAGTAGTCAATGTTGAGTTGAGGCATTTCTATTTGGCTATTAGTAGCATCGTTTTAGAAAGAGCCTCAAAACCCTCTCTAGTGGACTTCATGTGAGAACACATATTTGAATAGAACTATTCAAGGATTTCACATGCAATATTCCATTTGATACTCAAATCTATTTTAAAAAAAGAAGGGAGGGCAGGTATTATCTTCTTTTTGCAGATGAGACCAATGAGATTTGGATAGTTTAAATGATTCCTTCAAGTTCACACAGCTGGTAAACAGCGACGCTTGCTTGGGAACCCAGCTGCGACTTCTAATTAGTTGCTTTTCCTGTTACCCCTTATGGAGACTAGAAGGTCTGACTTAGAGGGCAGCTGCCTCTGTCTGTGTGTAAACAATAAGGCAGCAAAGTACTGTTGGGTTTGCTCTTTTTAAATTTTTAATAAACCATCACTGTGTTTATTATCAATTTAATAAACAAGCAACCATCAAGAAGCAAAGTAATGAACCCAGCAGATAGGGACATTGTGAAAATATGTTTCTGTGAGACTTGTAAGTGCACAGCTAATGAGAACAGAAATCAATTTTTTAGCAAAAGATGTAGTTCTTGACTGGTGGGGGTCACCCAGAACTCTCTCCTGGAGATCCTTCTCATTTACCTCAGCTGTGGGCCTCTGTGTGAATGATTTCCAAATTGAGTTCAACAGGTGTTGAATCAATGGCCTACAGAATGTGTTGTGCACTCAGAATATAAACAAGAAAGAAGCTCACCTCAGGTTTCAGAGCTCCCAGCCTGCATTAGGAAAACGAATAATTAAAATACAATGTGTGTTGCTTAAGCCCAGGAGTTTGAGATCAACCTGGGCATCATAGGGAGAAACTGTCTCTGCAAAAAATTAAAAAGTAGCCAGGTGTGGTAGAGAATGCCTGTGCGCGCTAACGTGGGAGGATGGCTTGAGCCCAGGAGAGGTCGAGACTGCAGTGAGCCATGTTGGTGCCAGTGCACTGCAGCCTAGGTGAGAGAGCAAGAACCCATCTCAAAAATAAAACAAAACAAAACACCCCCCCCAAAAAAAACCCACCACACACACACAACAAAATAAAACCAATGGGGGCATGGTGGCTCATGCCTGTAATCCTAGCACTTTGGGAGGCCGAGGTAGGTGGATCACTTGAGCCCTGGTATTTGAGACCAGCTTGGGCAACATGGTGAGACCCTGTCTTGACAGAAAATAAAAAATTAGCCAGACCTGGTGGTGCATGCCTGTACTCCCAGCTACTTGGGAGGCTGAAGTGGGAGGATCACTTAAGCCCATGAGGTCAAGGCTGCAGTGAGTCATGATCATGCCACTGTACCCCAGACTGGGCAGCAGAGTGAGACCCTGTCTCAAACAAAACAAAACAAACAAAAAACAATGAATACATCTAATAATGGGCAAGTGCTCTAACAATGTAGAAGTTTTTCTAAAAAATAAGGTGAGGAAGTACTTAAGTGTAGTAAACATTATAATCCTACATCTGAAATCGTAAATCTTTCAATCTCTAAGCTTTCCAGTTTCCTTAATGAAAATAAATAACATTTTTATTGAATACTTATGCAGTGGACATTATGCTAACTGCTTTTCAGATGGTGTATCTCATTTAATCTTCATAACAACCTTATTATTATTTTCTTCATTTTACAGATCAGGAATCTGAGGCACAGGGAGGTTAAATGACTTGCTCCAGGTCCCACAGCCAAGAAATGGAAAGAGCCAGTTTGGGCTCCTAAGAGCATCCTTTTAATTGTGACCCTGTATGGCCTCTTTTTCTCCTAATGCAATGTTCTCTGATCCTACCAAGACCTCCAAACCTTGGCCTCTGTTTTCTCCAGTCTCTCAGCCATCACCTTGCCTTCTCTCTCTATCCTCCTGCCATGCCAGACCACTCACAGGTACCCCCTGGTGTGTGGTGTGGCATCTCTTTATCTTTGCACACATGTTCCCACTACCTGGGTGAGCCAACCACAAAGCCACCAAACTCATTTGCAAATCTGGCCAAATGAAAGATGAAAATGAGCCATAATAGTACAGGGTATATTTGAAACGTTGGCCGGGCCCAGTGGCTTATGCCTGTAATCCCAGCACTTTGGGAGGCCCAGGCGGGTGGATCACCTGAGGTCAGGAGTTTGAGACCAGCCAGGCCAACATGGCGAAACCCCGTCTCTACTAAAAATACAAACAAATTAGCTAGGTGTGGTGGTGGGCGCCTATACTCCCAGCTACTCAGGAGGCTGAGGCAGGACAATTGCTTGAACCCAGGGGTTGGAGGTTGCAGTGAGTCAAGATTGAGCCACTTCACTCCAGCCTAGGCAAAAGAGGGAAACTCCATCTAAAAGAAAAAAAAAAGAAAAAGAAAAGAAACATTAATGTCACTTCTATAACACTGAAAGAATTTAAGAGATTACGGAAGTGGAAAACTTATGGTAGCATTTATATGTGAAAATATCTTATTCGTAGAATGTAGAGAACACATTCTCTCTAAGTGCAGTTGCAATATTCACATAATTTCATCCTGTATTGTAGGACAAAGATATACACAGTTAATACCTCAAGTTATTATTTCGGTATATGGCATTCTTAGACTATAACAAAACAAAAATTTTAATGTGTTTCAATGCAATGTCTTTAAAAATAAATAAGCATACGTATGTATGTGTACGTGTGGCACATATATATGTATATATACATATAGTCTCCTAAAACCTAAATCATAAAGCGAACCTGGGTCGTATCATCAGTTTTGTGAATAACAAAAATTAAAATATAAGATATAAATCAAATGCTGTTAAATCACTATCTAGAGGAAAATTTCCTTGCACTTAGATGCTTGTAGTAATAAGAAGTTTTGTTAAAGCATAATGAATTAAGTATCTTTCTAAATACTATACAAAGAAACAAAGTATCTCCTTATTCCAGTTTTGCCATGTCTTAAAATTTTGTCACATTGTATGCAAAATTAGAGACTTGAAAAATCAGTTTTGTTAATTTTTTTTGAGACATGCCGTCTCACTATGTTACCCAGGCTGGTCTGGAAATCTTGGGTTCTGCCCGCCTTGGGGTCCCAAAGTGCTGGGATTACAGGTATGAGCCACTGTACGTGGCCAGTTTTGTTAATTTTTAAAGAACTGCATTGGTTTGCTTATCAATTCTATTTTTGGTTTTTATCTTATATAACTAATGAACAAATCAACAGCTGGCTTGGGAAAAAAAAAAAAGAAATCACTAGCTTAGTAAAATAAAAGGAAAATTCAAATTAACAAAATCATGGACAGAGAAAAGCCAGCATAACTCAAACATATTTTAATGACAAAATGTTATTTTAAGCTATAAGCTTATAAATTATGTTAAAGAAATGGAAAAGGATAACTGCTTATAATAGTGTAAGGATACTACACTCAAGGCAGCTAGAGAGAAACCATGACGATACACCCAATAGAGAGAGAAATAGGTACTTATCAAACGAGTAATAGAACAACAACAGTAACAACCCACCATTTTATCCACTATTTCTGGAAGTGGAAAGGGGAAGAAGGGCGCAGTGACTCAGGCCTGTAATCCCAGCACTTTGGGAGGTTGAGATGGGAGGATCGCTTGAGGCCAGGAGTTCAAGACCAGCCTGGTCAACATAGTGAGACCCCATCTCTATTTATTTTTAACAAGTAAGAATATATTATCTTATAATAAAAATATGTATAAAAAGAAAACAGGTAGAAGTTTTCTGGAGCAACATTTAGAAATGTCAAGATTTTGTTTTTGTGGCTACCATTTGACCCAGCAACTGTAATTTAGATAGTTTTTTACTAAAGAAAGTTTAAACATGAATTTTTTTTTTCTTTTTGAGATGGAGTCTTGCTCTGTAGCCCAAGCTGGAATGCAGTGGCACAATCTCGGTTCACTGCAACCTCCACCTCCCGGGTTCAAGCAATTTTTCTGCCTTAGCCTCCCCAGTAGCTGGGATTACAGGCGCCTGCCACCAATGGCTGGCTAATTTTTGCATTTTTTTGTAGAGGCGGGGTTTCGCCATGCTGTCCAGCCTGGTAAAAAATATTTGAACTCCTGAGCTCAAAGTGATCTGCCTGCCTTGGCCTTCCAAAAGTGCTGGCATTATAGGCGTGAGCCAACGCGCCCGGCCAGTTTTTAAGGAAACAATCTGTCCTGGTTCTTTTTCTACCTCTCGAGCTGGGCCTTTTTAGTAGTAGCCGTTGCTGTGTCTCCTCCTCTGAATGCCCATCTCACTGCACCATCTTTCTCTTGTTCACTGTCTGGCTTCACTTGTTGATGACTTCCAAGTCCCCTGGTCATCAGTACAGACCTGTCTTCCCAGTGCTAGGATCCTCTAGTTCAGAGGCTGGGCTTCAATCCTGTTTCTACCACCCACTAGATAGGTGAACTTAGGTGACTTATTAAGCTTATCTATTAATTCTTCATCAAATCTGAAAACAAAATTACCTCTGCTGGGCGCAGTGGCTCACGACTGTAATCCCAACGCTTTGGGAGGCCAAGGTTGGGGGAATCACTTGAGGCCAGAAGTTCGAGACTAGCCTGGCCAGCATGACAAAACCTGTCTCTACTAAAAATACAAAAAGTAGCCGGGTGTGGGATTACAGGAAGGAGCCACCATGCCCGGCAGTGAATTGAGTTGTTTTTTTTTTTTTTTTTTTTTTTTTTTTTGAGATGGAGTCTCGCTGTGTCTCCCAGGCTGGAGTGCAGTGGCGTGATCTGGGCTCACTGCAAGCTCCACCTCCCGGGTTCACGCCATTCTCCCGCCTCAGCCTCCCAAGTAGCTGGGACTACAGGCGCCCGCCACCACGCCCAGCTAGTTTTTTGTATGTTTAGTAGAGACGGGGTTTCACCATGTTAGCCAGGATAGTCTCGATCTCCTGACCTTGTGATCCACCCGCCTCGGCCTCCCAAAGTGCTGGGATTACAGGCTTGAGCCACCGCGCCCAGCCCGTGAATTGAGTTTTAACCAGCATTCTGGATGATTCTGAAATATGACTCTCAAGACTTCAGAAGTATGCAGAACTAAATTAGAATCACCTGGAGAGTTTTTGCAATTTTTTTTTTTTTTTTTTTTTTCCCCCATGCCCAGCCTCCGGGCATACCTATTAAACCAAAATCTGGGGTGGAGCCCAGGCCCCAGTGTTTTTCAGAGCGCTCCAGGTGATTCCAATGTACACCCAAGATAGCGAACCACTGCTTAGGCTCAAGCTAAGGTAATTTAATAGCTATTATTTATAAAGCACTTAAAATGTGCCAAACATTGAACTTCCTTGTTTGCATTTCCATATAGGACTTTGGTATTATTCTTCCCATTCTACCAAAATTAACACTGAGGTTTAGCAACGTTTGCATCTTGCCTGTATGCACTGAGTTAGGAAAGCCAGGATTCAAATTCAAGATTTTCTGACTCAAAGTCTGGGCCACAGCTCACTTGCTGTCAGATAATACAGAATCTGAGAGCTATCATTAGGGTATGAGCAAGAATAGTCAGTGGCAATGTGAGCCCAGAGGCTTCAGAGGAGGTTTGCAAAAAAGCAGCATTCAGCTCTCCTGGTAGAAGAGCTCACGCTCAAAACTCAGATAAACCTGACTTTACTGCTGCCTCTGCCCAAGGCCCTCTTTTGTGACTTACCCTTCTTGAGCCTCAGTTTCCTCAGATATAAAATGAAGATAACAATACTTACTTTGTGGAATTGCTGTGAAAAGTAAATGAGATAACAACCATGGAAGTGTCTGGCATGTACTAAGCACACAATAAATGTTTGTGTATCCCCAGCCAACAATAAATTCCAATCCCACTTTAGCCCAGCCTGGTAGGGCCTAAGGGTTGTTGGTGGTGGTGATTGCTGTGAGAATGAAACTTGGGAGTAGTAACTTCTCTGTGCATCAGTGTTTTCTAGTAGTTGACTCTATTTCCATTTTCTATTCCTAATTCAGTCCCTAGTGACAGCTGACACGTCCTTCCCTCCCTGCTGTTGTTTGAATCAGCCCCACCCAAGCCTTTGCTTAGATGCATGAAATGAATCACCTCCCTTTTCTAGTTTGACAGTGATTCTGCCAAATCCCTCCTCCTTCTCTCCTGAATAGGTCAGATCTGTCTTCCTCACCTCACTAACCACCCCCTCTTGTGGTCGTCACCTACAGGTCTTGCCCACCCTTAAGGCCTAAGTGTAATTACAGGGTTGGCCTGCACAGTCTTGGGTCGATGGCAGATGTTGTGGTAATAACCTCCTGGATCATATGATCACTATGTCTACTGGACGGTTTTTGTTCATTTGTTTGTTTGTTTTTGGAGACCCTGTTTCAAAAATAAACTCCCACCCTGCAGGAAAGGGTCCAAATGAAGTGACCCTCTAACTTCTCATTCTCCACCTAGATTAACCAGCCTCTTTTTCAGCATCCTACCACTCCTGGCTAGAAAGGCTTGTTTCTCCAGACTCGGACAAAACTTAAAGGAACTTAGAAAGGGATTTTTTTTTTTGAGACTCGAATAGAGTTGCGCGATCTCTGCTTACTACAACCTCTATCTCCCAGGTTCAAGTGATTCTTGTGCCTCAGCCTCCCAAATAGCTGGGATTACAGGGAGGCACCACCACGCCTGCCTGGCTAATTTTTTTTTTTTTTTTTTTTTTTGAGATGGAGTTTCACTCTTGCTGCCTAGGCTGGAGTGCAGTGGCGTGATCTCCGGCTCACCGCAACCTCCGCCTCCTGGGTTCAAGCCATTCTCCTGCCTCAGCCTCCCGAGTAGCTGGGATTACAGGCATGTGCCACTACACCAAGCTAATTTTGTATTTTTTTAGTAGAGATGGGGTTTCTCCATGTTGGTCAGGGTGGTCTTGAACTCCCAACCTCAGGTGATCCGCCTGCCTTGGCCTCCCAAAGTGCTGGGATTACCAGCCACAGCACCCAGCCAAATTTTTGTATTTTTTAGTAGAGACAGGGTTTCACCATGTTGGCCAGGCTGGTCCCAAACTCCTGGCCTCAAGCGATCCACCTGCCTCAGTCTCCCAAAGTGCTGGAATTACAGGTGTAAGCCACCGTGCCAGCCTACAGAGGGAATTTTGTACCCATGCCTTTTGTTTTGTACATGAGGAAGCAAATAGCTCTAGGTTAACTGGCAAGTTGCTGATGGAGCCCAGGCTATAAGACAGGTTTTCTTACCTTCTGCAAAGCCCTCTTGCATCAGGAAGCTGTTTCACAGTAGAGACACCCCTGGACTAGAGTTGCAGTCTTATATGGTGGCCATGGAACCTTAAAGCAAGATCTATTTTAGTCTTCAACTTGCGGATCTCTTTGGGCTTCAGTGACTTTCTTGACATATATATTTTTAATTTTATTAGAGACTCAGTCTTCCTATGTTGGTCAGGCTGGTCTAGAATTCCTGGGCCCCAGTGATCCTCCCACCTTAGCCTCCCAAAGTGATGGAATTACAGGCATAAGGCACCATGCCCAGCCTATTTTTGTTAATATTTAAAAATTGTGTATCGGCCAGGCACAGTGGCTCACACCTGTAAACCCAGGACTTTGGGAGGCCAAGGCGAGCAGATTACTTCAGGTCAGGGGTTCGAGACCAGCCTGACCAAAATGGTGATACCTCGTCTCTGCTAAAAATACAAAAATTAGCTGGGCGTGGTGGTAGGCACCTGTAATTCCAGCTATTCGGGAGGCTGAGGCAGGAGAACAGCTTGAACCCAGGAGGCAGAGGTTGTAGTGAGCTGAGATCACACCACTGCACTCCAGCCTGAGCAACAGAGCGAGACTCTGTCTCAAAAATAAATAAATAAATTAATTAATTAAGAAAATAATTGCGTATTGGCCTGAGTGTGGCAGTTCATGCCTGTGATCCCAGAACTTTGGGAGGCTGGGGTGGCTGGATTGCTTGAGCTCAGGTTTTCCAGACAAGCCTGGACAACATAGTGAGATCTCATTTCTTTTTTTCTTTTTTTTTTTTTTGAGATGGAGTTTCTCTCTTGTTGCCCAGGCTGGAGTGCAATGGCATGATCTCGGCTCACTGTAACCTCTGCCTCCCAGGTTCAAGCGATTCTCTTGCCTCAACCTCCCCAGTAGCTGGGATTACAGGCATGCGCCACCACACCTGGCTAATTTTGTATTTTTAGTAGAGAGGGTCTCTCCATGTTGGTCAGGTTGGTCTCAAACTCCCGATCAGCCTGCCTCAGCCTCCCGAAGTGTTGGGATTACAGTCGTGAGCCACTGCACCCGGCCGAGACCTCATTTCTTAAAAAAACAAAATAAAATAAAATTGTCCAGGTGTAGTGGCTCATGCCTATAATCCCAACACTTTGGGAGGCCAAGGCAGGCAGATCATTTGAGGTCAGGAGTTTGAGACCAGCCTGGCCAACATGTTGAGACTCCGTTTCTACTAAAAATTACAAAAACAGGCTGGGCGCGGTGGCTCCCACCTATAATCCCAGCACTTTGGAAGGCCAAGGTGGGCAGATCACCTGAGCTCAGGAATTCAAGACCAGCCTGGCCAACATGGTAAAACCCTGTCTCTACTAAAAATACAAAAATTAGCCAGGCATGGTGGCATGTGCCTGTAGTCCCAGCTACTTGGTAGGCTGAGGCAGGAGAATCGCTTGAACCCGGGAAGTGGAGGTTGCAGCGAGCTGAGGTCGTGCCACTGCACTCCAGCCTGGGTGATAGAGCGAGACTCCATCTCAAAAAAACAAAAAACAAAAACAAACAAACAAATACAAAAATTAGCCAGGGGCAGTGTGGTAGTGCGCACCTGTAATCCTAGCTGCTCAGGAGGCTGAGGCAGGAGAATCACTTGAACCCAGGAGACGGAGGTTGCTGTGAGCCGAGATTGAGGCACTGCACTCCAGCCTGGATGACAGAGTGAGACTCCATCGCTAAATAAACAAATAAATAAATAAAATAGAATAAAATAAAATAAAAAGATGGTGTATTAATTAAAATGTGATCATAGTAGAAACATACAGAAAAAGAAGAAAAGGGGCTGGGCGTTGTGGCTCATGCCTGTAATCCCAGCACTTTGGGAGGCTGAGGCAGCTGGATTTCTTGAGCTCAGGAGTAAGAGACCAATCTGGACAACATGGCAAAATGTCATCTCTACTCAAAATACAAAAATTAGCTGGGTGTTGTGGCATGTGCCTGTAGTCCCAGCTACTCGGGAGGCCTAGGTGGGAGGGTCCCTTGGGCCCGGGAGGTGGAGGTTGCAGTGGGCCATGATTTGCCACTGCACTCAGCCTGGGCAACAGAGTAAGACTCAGTCTCAGAAATAAAAATAAAAAAATTTTTAAAAAGAAGAAAAATCAAAAGAAAGGGACAGAAAAGAAGGTGGGGGGAGAAGCAACCAAAAGTATGTGACAAGAAAAGGGAAGGCAAAAGGCAATAAAATCTGAGGTGTGGAATGCATAAGCATGTGTATCAGCCTTGTTGGTCAAAGGCCACCCTTACCATCTGGTTCGTCGCAGCCATAATCATGTGGAGAACCTCATCATCCCTACCATCAATCCCAATTGCCTCACCCCACAGACCTAAGGCACTATTACTCTTCACTCCTTTCCTTCCCCCCACATTTTTTTTTTTTTATTTTTTTTGAGATGGAGTCTTGCTCTGTTACCCAGGCTGGAGTGCAGTGACATGATCTTGGCTCACTGCAGCCTCCTTGGTTCAAGCGATTCTCCTGCCTCAGCCTTCAGAGTAGCTGGGATTATAGGCATGCACCACCATGCCCAGCTAATTTTTATATTTTTAGTAGAGATGGGGTTTCACCATGTTGGCCAGGCTGGTCTTGAACTCCTGACCTCAAGTGATCCACCCACTTCAGCCTCCCAAGGTGCTGGGATTACAGGCGTGAGCCACTATGCCCAGCCTGCCTCTCTTTAATACTGTCCCCCATCAATAGCTGAGTCCAAAAGAGTCAGGGAAAACTCAGGGTGAATCTGTGTTGGAATTGTTGGCTCAGAAATATAAAAATGTTGCAATGTTCAGTGTAGAATTTAGGTTCTACTGCCTCTCAAGGTAGGAGACACTCTTGAGATTTTATTTTGGGGAATGTGTTGCTTGACTGATTTAATTAAACCTTCCAGGGTCAAATATAGATTTACTCCATTTCTAACTCACTCACTCAAAGCACAGTGAGTCAACCTGGGGACTGTAAGAACAAGGCTGGATCTTTTTTCATTACCCTTTAGTATTAGTTTGCTTTCACACGGCTGATGTACAAACCCGAGACTGGGAAGAAAAAGAGGTTTAATTGGACTTAGAGTTCCACATGGCTGGGGAGGTCTCAGAATCTTGGTGGGCAGCAAAAGGCACTTCTTACATGACGGCGGCAAGAGAAAATGAGAAAGAAGCAAAAGCAGAAACCCCTGATAAACCCATCAGATCTCATGAGACTTATTCACTATCACGAGAATAGCACAGGAAAGACCGGCCCCCAGGATTCAATTACCTCCCCCTGGGTCCCTCTCACAACATGTGGGAATTCTGGGAGATACAATTCAAGTTGAGATTTGTGTGGGGACACAGCCAAACCATATTACCTTTGGAAAAGTTTATAATGCACAGGCAGGAACCAGGAGCCAGAGATACAACCTGACTTATTCATTTTTTAAATAGAATTTTTTATTGAGATAATTACAGATTCATATGCAGTTGTAAGAAGTTATACAAAGAAATCTAGTGTACTTTTTATCCAGGTTTTCCCAGTGGTAACATTTTGCAAAACTGTAGTACGATATCATAGCAGGCTATTAATATTGATATAATCCATTATTCAGGCTTCTCCAGTTTTATATGTACTCATTTGTATGTATGTGTTTATTCAGATCTATGCACTTTTTATCACAAGTGAAGGTCCATGCATCCATCAAGTCCAGATACTGAACAGTTCCATCACCATAAAGATTCTTTGTGCTGCCCTATTATAACAATACGAATCTCCCTCCTGCCCCACCTCCTCCCACCATACCTAACACCTGGCAACTGCATTCAAGTTCTAAAATTTTGTCACTTCAAAAATTGTATATACATATAATAATCATGGCATATGGAACCTTTTGGCATTGGCTTTTTCTACTCAGCATAATTTCCTGGAGAGTCATCCAAATTGCTGCATGTATGGATAGCTTGTTCCATTTCATTGCTAAGTTCATTTGCTTTTTTTTTTTTTTTTTGAGACAGGGTCTAGCTCTGTTGCCCAGGCTGGAGTGCAGTGGTGCGATCACAGCTCACTGCAGCCTCATCCTCCTGGGCCAGAACAATCCTCCCACCTCAGCCCCCCGTGAGTAGCTGGGACTATGAGTGTGTGTCACCACACCCTGCTAATTTTTGTATTTTTAGTAGAGATGGGTTTTTGCCATGTTGCCCAGGCTGGTCTCTGGGCTCTTGAGCTCAAGTGATCTTCCTACCTCAGCCTCCCAAAGTGTAGGGATTACAGGCGTGAACCAAAGTGCCCGGCCCTCATTCACTTTTTTATTCTGTGATTGTAAACAACTACCTTTGGAGTTTGTGCTTTTCCACTTGTAGGGCCTTTGAAGTTACCTTAACCCACGTAAGCCTCCATTTATTCATCTGTTTGTTGTTTTTTTGTTTTGTTTTGTTTTGTTTTGAGATGGAGTTTCACTCTGTATCCCAGGCTGGAGTGCAGTGGTGCAATTTTGGTTCACTGAAACCTCCGCCTCCTGGGTTTAAGTGATTCTCCTGCCTCAGCCTCCCAAGTAGCTGAGACTACTTGGTGCACACCACCACGCCTGGCTAATTTTTGTATTTTTAATAGAGACAGAGTTTCACCATGTTGGCCAGGTTGATCTGGAACTCTTGACCTCAAGTGATCCACCTGCCTCGGCCTCCCAAAGTGCTGGAATTACAGACATGAGTCATTGCACCCGGCCGTTGTTGTTGTTTTAATGATGGGAAATTGACAATAGTATAGTTTTCCCCAGGATTGATATAAAGATCAAATGAGATGATAAGCATAATGATGCATTGTGAACTGTGCACTACACATGTAGAATGTTATGATAATGGCCTTATTATGGGTCCTTCCATAAAGGAAGCTCCTGTTTTAAATTTTGTTTTCCATGCTTCTTCCAGACATATCAAATTCCTCCCATTTTGGGATTTTCTTCCAGCCAGCTAAACAGAAGGGGAATAGGGATTTGACTTTCAGGCCTCCCTTGAGGAAACTGCTTACTTGCTGCAGGGAGAAATAGAGAGAGAAAGCATGAAGCTTTCAGGGCTCTTTTCAATTATTCTCAAACCCATTCTGATTGCAGGATACTCTGTGTAATTTGCACAACAGCATCCAAATTGATCAAAACAACTCCACTATTACATAAAAAACCAATTTATATGGCAAAAAAATCCCGCTAATTCTGTGTGTGCAGCCTAAAATCACATTCACAAACACACATATTTGTGAAAAAGAGCAGAATGTCTATGTGTGGTTATCTGTTTTTGAGCTTTTCTGTAAATATTCATTTTATGTCCTACTAGAGCTCACTAGAAGACAAGTGATAATAAGTTCTAAAGATTGAAGAAAAAATTTAGGGGAGATAAACTTAAAATCAGAAAATTCTACTTATTAACCTTTTTTTTTTTTCTTTTCTCAAACAAGGAGAAGGTACTGGTGGCAGTGTTTCTGCCTAGTTCATTCTTTTTTTTCTGAGACTGGGTCTCATTCAGGCTGGAGTGCAGTGGCATGATCTTGGCTCACTGCAACCTCTGCCTCATGGGTTCATCTTCTACTCAAATTCAGGCAAACCAGAATTATCTCAGAATTCCAATATAGATTCCAATTTCCTCTCCTACTAATTTAATAGGTTTGGGATAGGACCAGGAAACTGTTTTTGTTTTTGTTTTTTAAAGTTCAGTAGGTCATTCTGATGTTGGCCAGATTGGAAACTTCTATTTGAGATATTTCTTCAGCGCACCCTCATGGACTTTTCCTGACATGCCTGGGTATTTCTCTTTCCTGTAAAATCTGTCCTTATGGAAATTTTCCTTTCTATCAAAACCTAGTTCCATTGGGTTTTCAACTTCCTTCCTCCCCTGGAACCACCCTTGTCAAGGTCATGATCACTTCTCTCTCTCCTAACAGCACAGCAGCATTTGACTTTGTTGACTATATCCTCTTGACCTGAAATACCTTCAACCCTTATTTCTGAAATGTTAGACTCTCATACCTCTCAAATTCTTTTTTCTCAGCTCCTTTACTGGCCCTACCTCCCCTGCCTCACTCTTCAGGGTCCTGGATCCTGGAGCCCTGGCTGGGCTCTCTTCTGCTTTGTCTGCACTCTGTTCCTAGGTGCTCCTGTTTAAGTTGGCTTTAAATACTATCCATATGCTAACAGCATTTACAGTTCTACCTCTTCCAGAGCTACTTGCTTGACGTCTCCCTTGGATATCTACTCGGCTTTTCAAATGGAACAAGTTCAAAATAGAACTCTTAGCCAGGTATGGTGGCTTCTGGCAAAGTACTATAACCTAGCATGTTGGGAGACTGAGGCAGATGGATTGCTTGAGCCCAGGAGTTCAAGACCAGCCTTGGCAACATTGCGAAACACTGTCTCTACTAAAACCAACAAAATTAGCGGGCATGTTGGCATGCGCCTATAGTCACAGTTACTTGGGAGGCTGAGGTGGGAGGATTGCTTGAGCCTGGGAGGTCAAGGCTGCAGTCAACCATAATCCCACCACTGCACTGAAGCCAGGGTGATAGAGTGAGACCCTGTCTCAAGAAAAAAGACACACATACACACAAAAGACAACAACAACAAAAAACACAACAACAAAAATATAACTTATTTTTTATTTTATTTTATTTTTTTAAGAGACGGGATTTTGCTATGTTGCCCAGGCTGGTATTGCCTCAAGCGATCCTCCCTCCTTGGCCTCCCAAAGTGCTGGGATTACAGGCATGAGGCACCAGGCCCAGCCCAAAAATAGAACTCTTGTTTCCCCCACTGACACCACTAGCCTGGTTCTACGGTCTTCCTCATTTAATTGAACAGCGCCACCATCCAGGCAGTTGTTCAAGAGAAAAATGTAACTCTTATCTTCCTTCCACTTATCACCATCTTTCTGCTACTTCTCAAGTCCATGTCACCATCATCTTCCATTAAAACTATTACAATTGTTCCCTAATCGGTTCCTCTGCTTCCATTCTCGCCTCCTTAGAGCTGATGCTCCACTGAGCACTATTTAAAATGTAGGCTGGGTGTGGTGGTTCCTACCTGTAATCCTAGCCCTTTGGAAGGCCAAAGAGGGAGATCACTTGAAGCCAGGAGTTCAAACCAGCCTGGGCAACAAAGCAAGACCTTGTCTCTACAGCAAATTAGCAGGGTGTAGTGGCACCTATCTGTAGTCCTAACCACTCAGGAGGCTGAGACAGGAGGATTGCTTGAGCCTGAGAGATGGAGGCTGCAGTGAACCATGATTGTGCCACTGCATTTCAGGCTGAGTAGGCAGAGCAACACACTGTCTCTTAAAAAAGGAAAAAAATATAAATGAGGTCAGACCACTCTCTTGTTTAAAACCCTCTAATGACTTTTCATAGCAAATAGAATAAGATACAGCCCTTATTTTGTTTTTGTTTTTTATTTTAAATTAAAAAAAATTATTTTCATAGAGACAAGGTCTTGCTATGTTGCCCAGGCTGTTCTTGAACTCCTGGGCTCAAGTGCTCCTCCAGCCTCAGCCTCCCAAAGTGCTGAGATTGCAGGCATGAGCCATCCGGCCCAGCCCAGCCCAGCCCCTTATTTTGAAGCTTACAAAGTCTAAACAATATGATCTCTGAGCCCCCACAGTGCTGTCCCCTCTTACCACAGATCATTGCATTGCAGACTCCATGGCATTTCAAGGCTGTTGAGCCTTGGCTCAAACATCACCCTTCCTGAGAGAGACTTTTCCTGAGCTTCTAATCTGAAGAGTCCTCCAACCAACCTGAAAGTCTCTCTCTCTTGTTACCTCATTTATTTTCTTCATTGCCCTTTCACTATCTGAGATTTTTCACTGATGTATTTGTTTGCTTGTTTATTGCTGGTCTAGCCCCACTAGCATCAAACCCCATCTCCACAAAGCATGTGCTCTATTAACATGTATTTAATAAGTCATTCATTCACACCACAGAATAAATGACTCCAAGTATTCAGTTTCCCTTCCCTCCCCTCCCCTCCCCTCTCTTCTCAGACAGAGTTTTGCTCTGGGCATTCCCTTCCCTCCCCTCTCTTCTCAGACAGAGTTTTGCTCTGGGCATTCCCTTCCCTCCCTCCTTCCTCAGACAGAGTTTTGTTTCCAGATTCCCTTCCCTCCCCCGCCTCTTTCTCTCTCTGTAGAGACTGAGTTTTGTTTGTTCCCAGGCTGGAGTGCAGTGGCTTGATCTCTTGCCCACCGCAATCTCTGCCTCCGGTGCCTGGGCCGATTCTCCCTGCCTCTGGGCCTCCTGAGTAGCTGGGATTACAGGCGCAGCACCACACCCGCCACTTGTATTTTAGTAGAGACGGGGTTTCCCCATGTTGGTCAGGCTGGTCTTGAACTCCTGACCTTAGGTGATCCACTCGGCCTCCCAGAGTACTGGGATTACAGGCCTGAGCCACCGTGCCCAGCCAGTATTCCATTTTTCTTGGGCATTTCATTTTAACTGGGATCAAAGTTTTAAGGTAAGGAAAGCGCAAGCTAGTAAGATTTTAAACATTAATTTACTGACTGAGGAGAATTTCTCCACCACTCCCCTGAAAAATCATGCCTCCATTTCTACAGGCCACGCCCATTTTCTGTCTGTACTTGCTTCTGGGCTCCCTCCAACTTTCCTGGGAGGATCCCTCCATAGACTGTTCTTCACTGGGTGGATTCACCCGGCTCTAGGAGATGTGTAAATGTCCAGGCTTACAGATCCTATTTTGCAGTAGCCACACCTTGATATCCTTGTCAGAGGCAAAGTCAGGGTCGGGGGTGGGGAGGGTGTGGGGGAAGTGGGAGTGGGGGCTGAGTTTCTCTCATGCGGCAGCTCAGCAGTTTTCAGTAGCCTGCTGCCACCTCAGCGCTATGCTCCCGGTCTGTCCACACCCTTATTCCGCCTGCCAGCTGTGCCCAGCCCTTGCTTTCCGTACCTTTTCTGGCCCGTATTTTTTCTTGCTTTTTAGTTGGCGAGATGCCTAATTCAACCTCCAGCGCCTCCATTTCTGGAAACATTTCACAGTTGCTACTGCCACATTTCTGCCCTCTAGTAGCTGAAACTGGAAATGCACGTGTCTGAGTCAGCCGCGATGGGAGCCCTTCATCTCAGCTATTCCGGAGGCTAAGGCGGGAGGATCGCTTAAGCCCGGCAGTTCGAGGCTGCAGTGGGCCGTGACTACGCCACTGCACTCCAGCCTGGACCACAGAGAGAGACCATGTCTCTAAAAGTAATAACAATAAACATGGCCGGTCGTGGTGGCTCACACCTGTAACCCCAGCAATTTGGGAGGCGGAGACCGAACGATTACTTGAGCCCAGGAGTTCGAGACCAGCCTGGGCAACATGGTGAAACCCGATCTCGACAAAAAGTTTAAAAAATTCGCGGGGTGTGGTGGTGTGCGCCTGTAGTCCTAGCTACTTGGGAGGCTGAGGTCGAAGGATCGCTTGAACTGGGAATGTCGTGGCCGCAGTGAGCTGAGACCATGGCACTGCACTCCATAATGGACAATTGCAGTGAGCTTTGTCTGTAATAATAATATTAATAATTGCTGTGCGCAGTGGCTCACGCCTGTAATCCCAGCACTTTGGGAGGCCGAGGCGGGTGGATCACGAGATCAGGAGTTTGAGACCAGCCTGGCCAATATGGTGAAACCCCGTCTCTACTAAAAATACAAAATTAGCCAGGCATGGTGGCGCATGCCTGTAATCTCAGCTACTCGGGAGGCTGAGGCAGAAGAATGGCTTGAGATTTCAGTGAGCCAAGTTGCGCCACTGCACTCTAGCCTGGGCGACAGAGCAAGACTCCATCTCAAAATAATAATAATAATAACAATAAAAATCATAATTAATTAAGTTAAATAATACAGAAAGACACATCTCTGACTGGAAAGACGACACTCCCCTAGCTGCTCCCTCCTTCCTCAGCTACCCTTTCAGGAGGAACTTAGATGGTGAACAGTCTGTTAACTCAAGGGAGTTCAGGAGAACTGGCTAGAAAGAGAAGTGTGGCATGGTGAAGGCAAGGTATTTCTGCGTTCAAGACACACTCTCCAGCACCTCACCCCCTCAAACGGTATGTTCCTTTGTTTTCTCCATAGCCTGTGTTGTTCACGACAGATAATCCCAGGGACAGATAGAATTTTTTCTTCTTTTTTTTTTTTTTTTTTAGACAGCGTCTCACTCTGTCACGCAGGCTGGAGTGCAGTGGTATGACCCCAGCTCACTGCAACCTTCGCCTCCAGGGTTCAAGCAATTCTCCTGCCTCAGCCTCCCAAGTAACTGGGATTACAGGAGCCCACCACCACACCCAGCTAAGTTTTGTAGTTCTAGTAGAGATGGGATTCTACCATGTTGGCCAGGCTGGTCTCAAACTCCTGACCTCAGGTGATCCACCCACCTGGGCCTCCCAAGGTGTTGGGATTACAGGTGTGAGCCCTGGTGCCTGGCCCCAGATTGAAAATTTGATACCCCTTCTAGTTAACAGCTATACTGTCAGTGTTTGTTTAACATTTGCTTAGTGAGGGTGAAGAGAAAGTAGTTTTCTATTAATAAAAATGACTCAAACTAAGGGATTTATAATGTAATTTTCCAAGCCCCCAAACTTCGTGGGAAGTATAAATTTTTTGCCATCCAGAGTTAACCACTATCCTGAGTACTAATACCATCGATTAGATTTGCCTGATGTTGAACTTCATATAAATGGAATCATATAATATGTGTTTTTTGGTGTCTGGCTTGTTTTGTTTAGCATATTTTTGAGATTTATCCACCTGGTTGCATGTAATAGTTCTTTTTACTGATGAATAGTATTCTACAGTTTGAATATATCACAATTTGCTTATTCATTTTCATATGGATGGACATTTAGACTGTTTCCAGATTTTTTTCAGGCTATTATGAATAAAGCTACTACAAACATTTGTGTACAACTCTTATTTTGTTTTGGGAAATTACTTGATGAGTAGAATTGGTGCATCATAGGGCATACATTTAAATTCATTAGGAACTGCCAGTTTTCTGAAGTGGTTGTATCATTTTACATTTTGGGAGACTTATTAAACTGGTTTTGTTTGTTTTGGGTTTGTTTTTTGTTTGGTTTTGGGGTTTTTTGAGGTGGAGTTTCGCTCTTTTTGCCCAGGCTGCAGTGCAGTAGTGCGATCTCGGCTTACTGCAACCTCTGCCTCCCGGGTTCAAGCGATTCTCTTGCCTCTGCCTCCTGAGTAGCTGGGATTACATGCATGTGCCACCACACCCAGCTAATTTTGTATTTTTAGTAGAGATGGGGTTTCTCCATGTTGGTCAGGCTGGTCTTGAACTCCAGACCTCAGGTGATCCGCCCGCCTCGGGCTCCCAAAGTGTTAGGATTATAGGTGTGAGCCACTGCGCCCGGCCCTAATTTTTAATTTTTAAAACATAACACAGATACAGAAATAAGGCAAACATTTTGCTTTATATAATTTATTAAGCTGTATGTTAGTTTTCTTCTTTCTTTCTGCATGAAAGAAGACAGTATCTTGCAAGTCACTCCAGAAGCCAGTCATATTTTCATATACCTATCCCAAACAGAAATCCCCTCACCACAAAAATGATTTGCTGTCCTTTTATGTTCATTGCTACCTTCTTTCTTTCTTTTCTCCCTTCTCCCTTCTCCCTTCCCCTTCCCCTTCCCCTTCCCCTCCCCCTCCCCTCCCCTTCGGAGACGGAGAGTCTCGTTCTGTCGCCCAGGCTGGAGTGCAATGGAGCTATCTCAGCTCACTGCAAGCTCCGCCTCCCGGGCTCACACCATTCTCCTGCCTTAGCCTCCGGAGTAGCTGGGACTACAGGCGCCCGCTACCACACCCGGCTAATTTTCTGTATTTTCAGTAGAGACGGGGTTTCACTGTGTTAGCCAGGATGGTCTCAATCTCCTAACCTCGTGATCCGCCCGCCTCCGCCTCCGAAAGTGCTGAGATTACAGGCGTAAGCCACCGTGCCCGGCCCTTCTTTCTTTTAGTTTGCAGTTTTATTATCCGACTGTGCATCCCTACTTACTATAGGTTTGGGTTTTTTAAATATATTTTTAGGCCTGTAAATTCATAGGTTCTCCCTCCACCTTTTTTCCCCTTTGCAATTTATTTACTGAAGGAATTGGGTCATTTGTCCTATACAGTTTCCCAGAGTCATGATTTCGTTGGTTGAATCTTTCTTTTTTTTTTTTTGAGACAGGATCTTGCTCTGCTGACCAGACTGGAGTGCAATGGCAGGATCATGTCTCACTGCAGCCTTGATCTCCCCAACACCAGCTATCCTCCCACCTCAGCTTCTGAGTAGCTGAGACTACAGGTGTGCGCCACCATGCCTGGCTACTTTTTTTCTTTATTTTTAGTAGAGACAGGGTTTCGCCCATGTTGCCCAGGCTAGTCTTAAACTCCTGGGCTCGAAGGATCCACCTGCCTTGAACTCCTAAAGTGCTGGGATTACAAGCCTGCACCGCTGTGCCCAGCTTGATTGCAATCTTATTAATATAGTTTGTTTATCATTATTCTCTGCCTGCTGTACTTCCTGCAAATTGATAATGGAATCCAGAGGTTCTATCAGATTCAGGTTTGATTTTTTTGAAAGGAAGACTCCTGCATAGGTGTTGTCTTCTTTATCGAGAAGCATATAATAATCTGGCTGGTTCTCTTTTTGTGTTGCTAGCCTCCATTGTAGTGCAATTCATCACGGGTTGCAAAATGATGATATTCCAATTCTGTCAATCCTTCTTCATTTATTGTTGGAATGCTTCCATAAGAAGAAAGTTCCCCTCAGTTACTTGACTACTCCATGATATATTCATGGGAAAGGCAAGATAAATTATTGAGTCTTTCCTTTCATTTACCAGTTTTCAAAATATAGAGTTGATTTCCAAGCATCCTGCCATGAAGATCAAATTTTTCCTTGATATCATTGTGAACATATGAACTTAAACTTTTTTTTGTTTGTTTTTGATACGGAGTCTCTCTCTGTAGCCCAGGCTGAAGTGCAGTGGTTCAAGCTTGGCTCATTGCAACGTCCAGCTCCCGGGTTCAAGCAATTCTCCTGCCTCAGCCTCCCAAGTACCTGGGATTACAGGTGCCCACCACCACATCTGACTAGTTTTTGGATTTTTAGTAGAGATAGGGTTTCACCACGTTGGCCAGGCTGGTCTTGAACTCCTGACCTCAAGTGATCCGCCTGCCTCAGCCTCCCACAGTGCTGAGATTTCAGGTGTGAGCCACTGCACCTGGACATATGTTAATTTTTATTGACAGTCAAGTTGTTTCATCAATGGCCAATGGCAACATCTTCAAATTAGCTCCCAAATCCTTTTCTTTTTTTTTTTTTAAGTTTTATTTTGGGTTCAGGGTACACATGCAGGTTTATTATATAGGTAAACTGCATGTCACAGGTGTTTGATGTACAGATAATTTTTTCACCCAGGTAATAAGCATAGTACCCAATAGATATTTTTTCTGATCCTCTCCCTGCTCCCACACTCCACCCTCAAGGAGGCCCGAGTGTCTATTGTTCTCCTTCTAATACCCATGTGTTCTTGTTATTTACCTACTACTTATGAGTGAGAGCAGGTGGTGTTTGGTTTTCTGTGTCTGTGTTAGTTTGCTTAAGATAATGGCCTCCAGCTCTATCCTATTGCTGCAAAGCACATGATCTCATTATTTTTTAAGGCTGCGTAGTAGTCCATGATGTATATGTACTACATTTTCTTTATTCAGTCTACCTTTGATCCCAAACCCTTTCAACATCATTTTACCCATTTTTTGTTTTGTTTCTTTTTAATGAGACAGTCCTGCTATGTTGACCAGGCTTGTCTCAAACTCCTGGCCTCAAGTGATCCTCCTGCCTCAGCCTCCCCAAGTGCTGGGATTATAGGCATGAACTATCACACCCAGCGTCTATTAGTTTTTGGTAGATTTTTTTCCCCTTCTCTGGTATGACATGATTCATCTTATACAATTCCTGCCTTGATCCCCAGCTTTTTTTTCCCCAAAAAAGTTTTGTGTTCTTTCAGAGGGAAATGGTATTCCAAGACCACAGTTTTGTTTTGTTTTGTTTTGTTTTTTTAATTTTTTAATTCTACGGGTTACTTGGGAACAGGTTTGGTTGCATAAGTAAGTTCTTTAGTGGCGATTTGTGAGATTTTGTTGCACCGATCACCTGAACAGTATATACTGCACCCAGTTTGTAGTCTTTTATCCCTTAATCCCTTCCCACCCTTTCCCCTTGAGTCCCCAAAGTCCATTGTGTCCTCTCATGCCTTCGCGTCCTTACAGCTTAGCTCCTACTTATGAGTGAGAACATATGATGATATACGATGTTTGGTTTTCCATTCCTGAGTTGCGTCACTTAGAATAATAGTCTCCAGTCTCATCTAGATTGCTGCAAATGCCATTAATTCATTCCTTTTTATGGCTGAGTAGTATTCCATCATATATATATTTTATATATATATTGCAGTTTCTTTATCCACTTGATTGATGGGCATTTGGGTTGGTTCTACATTTTTGCAATTGCTAATTGTGCTGCTATAAACGTGTGTGCAAGTATCTTTTTCGTATGACTTCTTTTCCTCTGGGTAGATACCCAGTATGGGGACTGCTAGATCAAATGGTAGTTCTACTTTTAGTTCTTTAAGGAATCTCCACACTGTTTTCCATAGTGGTTGTACTAGTTTACATTCCCACCAGCAGTGTAGAAGCTCGCTGTTCACTGCATCCACGTCATCATCTATTATTTTTTGATTATGGCAATTCCTGCAGGAGTGAGGTGGTATCGCATTGTGGTTTTGATCTGAATTTCCCTGATAATTAGTGATGTTGAGCATTTTTTCCTATGTTTGTTGGCCATTTGTGTATCTTCTTTTGAGAATTGTCTATTCATGTCCTTAGCCCATTTTTTTGATGTGATTGCTTGTTTTTTTCTTGCTAATTTGTTTGAGTTCACTGTAGATTCTGGATATTTGTCCTTTGTCAGATGTATAGATTGTGAAGATTTTCTCCCACTCTATGGTTTCCAAGACCACTGTTTGGATGTTAGAGTTGTTTATTGCTATTGGATTGGTCATTGTTTCTTCTTTTCTTTTCTTTTCTTTCTCTCTTTCTTTCTCTCTTTCTTTCTTTCTTTTCTTTCTTTCTTTCTTTCTTTCTTTCTTTCCTTCCTTCTTTCTCTTTCTCTCTTTCTTTCTTTCTCTCTCCCTTTCTCCTTCCTTCCTCTCTCTCTTTCCTTCCTTCCTTCCTTCCTTTCTCTCTCTCTCTTTCTCTCTCTCTCTCTCTCCTTCCTTCCTTCCTCCCTTCCATTTGTCTTCAATAGTCTACAGTTATATAACTAAATATAAATCAGGTCCTATAATGCTGCTACCTAAAATTATTTTTAGGTTGGGTGTGGTGGCTTACGCCTGTAATCCCAGCACTTTGGGAGGCCGAGACTGATGGATCATATGAGGTCAGGAGTTCGAGACTAGTCTGACCAACATGGCATAACCCCATCTCTACTAAAAATACAAAAATTAGCTGTGCATGGTGGCGCATGCCTGTAGTCCTAGCTGCTCGGGAGGCTGAGACAGGAGAATCGCTTGAACCCAGGAGGTGGAGGTTGCGGTGAGCTGAGATCATGCTACTGTACTCCAGCCTAGGTAACAGAGTGATACTGTCTCAAGAACAATTATTTTTAATTATTCAATTAATTTTTCGAGAACAACTAATATATTGGTTACATAGCAAACAACAAATATCGAACATGTGAATCAATGAATGAATACCCAAAATTTTTATTTCCTACTGTACTAAACTACAGCCATTCACTGGATGCCTCAAATAACCTCTTCCTATGGGCTGAATGTTTGTTCTCCCCAAAATTCATATGTTGAAACTTAATCCCTAATGTGACAGTATTAGGGATGGGGCCATTGGGAGGTAATTAGGTCATGAGGGCTTCACCCTCATAAATGAGATGAATATCCTTATGAAAGAGGTCAGAGAGAGCTTGTTTGCCCCTTCTGCCATGTGAAGACACAGCAAGAAGATGTTTTCTATGAGGAATGGGCTCTCAACAGATACCAGATCTGCCAGTGTCTTGATCTTGGACTTCCCAACGTCCAGAATTGTCAGCAGTCAATTCTGTTGTTTGTAAATTACCTGGTCTAGTGTATTTTTTTTGTTTGTTTTTGAGACGGAGTCTCTCTCTGTCGCCCAGGCTAGAGTGCGGTGGCGCGATCTCGGCTCACTGCAAGCTCCGCCTCCCGGGTTTACGCCATTCTCCTGCCTCAGCCTCCCGATTAGCTGGGACTACAAGCGCCCGCCACTACGCCCGGCTAATTTTTTTGTATTTTTAGTAGAGACGGGGTTTCACCGTGTTAGCCAGGATAGTCTCGATCTCCTGACTTCGTGATCCGCCCGCCTCGGCCTCCCAAAGTGCTGGGATTACAGGCGTGAGCCACCGCGCCCGGCCGTGTATTTTGTTTTAACAGCCCAAGTGGACTAAGACATCTCACATTTCCCAGCCTTTGTTGCACGGGCTCCAACTTCCATTTGAATGATCCTTTCTCTTCTTGTCTGCCTGGAAATGTGCTTGTTCTCTAAGATTCACCTTAAATGAAACAATCTCTTTGGAACCTTCTATCTCCCTTCCCCATCTTGTGCTCCTACAGTATACTCTGTGCTCCTCTGTCATACTGCTTCATTGACCAAACTCTACACATCAGGCTCCCCAGAGCTGATTCCTGTTGCTTGTAGCAAAAGTATCCTTACTGATAAACCAAGATACATATGCTTCCTGCTCTCCTAGACCCCATTTTCTAGAAGAGAGACCAATATAGCATTAAAAAATTCAACTTCCAGTATTGTGGGTTTGGTGATTAAACCACCATTTTTGTCAGTTTGGACCACTTGCTTGAAAATTGAACCACTAATTTAAAAGAATTTCTATTGGAAATCTTGTGCTGAGTTTTGAAAATGAATAAACTGTAGAAATGTATGATACTTCTTGTGGCCCTCCAGTTTATATACTTCAACAAATATGTATTGCACTGTGAGAGATCATGGAAGAATAAAACCTGCTTCCTGGACAGTTTTTATTCCTGTCCTCCTGTATTTATATATTTCTTTTGAGTGAGACAGGCATTTAAATAACTAATTATGATACAGGGCTATATATGTGTGTATATATATATGTATATAAACATAGCTTTTTTAAGAAGGAGGGTCTGTTGTGAAATTTTTTACACAGGGTCTAGCTTTGTCACCCAGGCAGGGGTACAGTGGCCTGATCACGGCTCACTGCAGCCTTGATCTCCTGGACTCAAGCAATCCTCCCACCTCAGCTTCCTGAGTAGCTGGGATGCAGTAACGTGCCACCACACTCAGGTAATTAAAAAATTTTTTTGTAGACATGAAGTCTCACTATGTTGCCCAGGCTGGTCTCAAACTCCTGGGCTCAAGCAATCCTCATGCCTCGGCCTCCCAAAGCGTTGGGATTGTAATCCCAACAGTGGCATGAGCCACTGAGCCTGAAGAAGTGACTTTTTTTTGGTTTAAATAAAATTTCACACCTGTAATCCCAGCACTTTGGGAGATTGATGCAGGAGGATATCTTGAGCCCAGGAGTTTGAAATCAGCCTGGGCAACATAGAGAGACCTTGTCTCTAGAAAAAAAAATTAAATTAGCCGGGCGTGGTGGCACATGCCTGTAGTCCTAGCTACTCAGAACACTGAGGTGGGAGGATCACCTGAGCCCGGGAGGCAGAGGTTGCGGTAAGCCCAGCTCGCACATTGTACCCCAGTTTGTGAAACATAGCAAGACTCTGTTTCTAAGAAAAAAAAAAAAAAAGTCACTTCTCTAAAGACCAAGAATCACCAAGAATCATGCTCTACCTCATCTCCACCCTTCATGATCCCTGTCATGTGGTGTTTACAAAAGAGGCTCAATAAGTATTTGGTTGACTCTCTGGTATATAGAAATTAATTGACAGGTAAGGAGCCTCAGCAGAGATTAAGAGAGAGAAGATGGCTTGTAAATAGATTCTTGAAATGTCGTACAGCAACAGTTGAGATAATGACTACCTGGAGCCTTAAAATTTCAGCCTGAAATCCCTGCTATGTCATATATATGTCATTTTATTTTATTTTATTTTTTAGTTTTTTTTGAGACAGAGTTTCACTGTTGCTGCCCCGGCTGGAATGCAATGATGCAATTTGGCTCACTGCAACCTCTGTATCCTGGGGTCAAACCATTCTCCTGCCTCAGCCTCCTGAGTAGCTGGGATTACAGGCGTGCACCAAAATGCCCAGCTAATTTTTGTGTTTTTAGTAGAGACGGGGTTTCACCATGTTAGCCAGGCTGGTCTCGAATTCCTAACCTCAGATGATCTGCCCACTTCAGCCTCCCAAAATGATGGAATTAAAGGTGTGAAGCACCGCACCCAGCAGTGTGTGTCATTTTAAATGTTGTATAAACAATATCACCTCAGCACTGACTCAGACGAACACTTGTCTTAGTCACCTGTATTATGTCTCTGAGCACACAAGGGTTTCCCTGAAGGTCTCCAAAGACATCCAGTTAGTCATGCCCAGAAATGAAATTAGTTTGGGAGAGTGGCATAATGGATCGGAGTTCAATTAAAAATATGTTCATTTTTGTAAAAAAAAAAAAATTCAAGAGAAATTAAAATATTTTTCTTAGGAAGAATATTAATATTTTTCACAAGGGTTGTTTTCAATTTTTAGGTTTTTATTTTTTTATTTTGTTGTATCTTTCAGATTACCAAGCCTAGATGTGAAATTGAAGAAATGCATCTTTAGGAATAGGAGTTAATGTTAGCAACAATAAGCAAAAAAAAAAAAAAAAAAAAGTACAATTTTTAAATTTTTAAATTCGAGGCTTAGAAGTTAATTATTTTATTTTATTTTATTTTATTTTATTTTATTGCGATGGAGTCTTGCTTTGTCGCCCAGGCTGGAGTGCCGTGGCGCAATGTCCACTCACTGCAAGCTCCGCCTCCAGGGTTCCCTCCATTCTCCTGCCTCAGCCTCCCGAGTAACTGGGACTACAGGCGCCCGCCACCACGCCCGGCTAATTTTTTTGTATTTTTAGTAGAGACGGGGTTTCACTGTGTTCGCCAGGATGGTCTCGATTTCCTGACCTCGTGATCCGCCTGCCTCGGCCTCCCAAAGTGCTGGGATTAGGGGCGTGAGCCACCGCGCCCGGCCAGAAGTTAATTATTGAGAGTTAAGGCCAGGGCTGGGCACGGTGGCTCCTGCCTGTAATCCTAGCACTTGAATCGCTTGAACCCTTGCAGTGAGCCGAGATCGTGCCAGTACACTCCAGCTTGGGCTACAGAGCAAGACTCCATCTCAAAACAAACAAACAAACAAACAAACAAACAAACAACAGTTAAGGCCAGGTGAAGTGGTTCAGGGCTGTAATCCCACACTTCGGGAGGCCGAGGAGGGCAGATCGCTTGAGGTCAGGAGTTTGAGACCAGCCTGAACAATATGGTGAAACACTGTCTCCATAAAAAAATTAAAAAATAAAAATTAGGTGGGCATGGTAGCATGCAACTGTGGTCCCAGCTGTTCAGGAGTCTGAGGTAGGAGGATTGCCTGAGCCGGGGAGGCAGAGGTTGCAGTGAGCCTATATCACACCACTGCACTTCAGCCTGGATGACAGAGCGAGACCCTGTCTCAAAAAAAAAAAAAAAAAAAAAAAAGTTAAAATATAAGTCTTCTGATAAAATCTAACAATTCTAGCAAAAATTAAAAAATGGAAATAATTTTTTTCTTTTAACAATTAAAGACTGTTGTTAGGCCGGGCACGGTGGCTCAAGCCTGTAATCCCAGCACTTTGGGAAGCCGAGAGGGGCGGATCACGAGGTCAGGAGATCAAGACCATCCTGGCTAACACCGTGAAACCCCGTCTCTACTAAAAAATACAAAAAACTAGCCGGGCGAGGTGGCGGGCGCCTGTAGTCCCAGCTACTCGGGAGGCTGAGGCAGGAGAATGGCGTAAACCCAGGAGGCGGAGCTTGCAGTGAGCTGAGATCCGGCCACTGCAGTCCAGCCTGGGAGACAGAGCAAGACTCCGTCTCAAAAAAAAAAAAAGACTGTTGTTGATCCACAAAATGCTTTGTGGGGCGAAATGGCATACAAGATATGCCAGTTTGGTAATTGCCTGCTTGCTCACACCCAGACATCTATTTTCAAAAGCTAGTGAAAGGCATTTCATCGTAGAGGCCTGAATAATTTTGTGATTATGTAATGCTGAAGTTAATTTCAGAAATCACTTAAATCAAGGTGAGGATTAGCAAAGTAACCCAAAAAGATCAAAAGGTAAGAGTCATGTCCAGATATGTTTTCAAGGCTCAAGTCAGAAGCTTTGACTTTTACCCTCTCCTTCTTCTGAGCTGCCAAACTGGCTTTTCTGGCAGGCTTTGTTCAGATGAGTGACAGTTGGCAGTATTTCCATTTGGGTAAAATGTCCATTGAATTTCTGGTCTCTTGTTCCCACCCCTTAACTCTTTAATTTTTTTCTCTCCTTTTAATTCCTTCCTTTCTCCCTCTCCTTCCTTCCCTTTCATCCCCTCCTTTCCTTTCTGACAGATCCCTTCCCTTCCCTTCCCTTCCCTTCCCTTCCCTTCCCTTCCCTTCCCTTCCCTTCCCTTCCCTTCCCTTCCCTTCCCTTCCCTTCCCTCCTTTCCCTTCCCTTCCCTTCCCTTCCCTTCCCTTCCCTTCCCTTCCCTTTCCTTCCCTTCTCTTCCTTTCCCTTCCTGACAGAATCTTACTCTGTCATCCAGGCTGGATCTCACTCTGTCACAGCACACTGCAGCCTCAACCTCCCTTGCTTAAGCTATCCTCTCATCTCAGCCTCCTGAGTAGCTGGGACTATAGGCACATGCCACCATGTCTGGCTATTGCTTAAATTTTTTTTGTAGAGGTGGGGTGGTCCTCCTATGTTGTCCAGACTGGTCTTGAACTCCTGGGCACAAGCAATCCCCTTGCTTTGGTCTTCTACAAGTGTTGGTATTACAGGTGCGAGCCACCCTGCCCAGCCTCATCTCTTTCTTCTGTCCTTTGGCTCTGCTTGGTTTCCTCGGACTCTGTGCTTGCCCTCCCCAGCCTCTCCCTCAGAACTCTTTCTGCCCTCACTGTCGTGCTTTCCCATGGCCCTCTAGTTCCACGCCTGTTTTTCTAAGTAAAGTATTTAGGAGGCGTCCTGGGTTGGGAAAGGAAAACAGAGCAAATTTGCATTTCAATTGCTCTGGGTCAAATATCCATTAGTGTGGCAAATCTTTTTTTTTTTCTTTTCCTTTTTTTTTTTTTTTGAGATGGAGTCTCGCTCTGTCACCCAGGCTGGAGTTCTATGGCATGATCTTGGTTCACTGCAACCTCTGCCTCCTGGCTTCAAGCGATTCTCCCTGCCTCAGCCTCCCAAGTAGCTGGGATTATAGGCATGCACCACCACGCCTGGCTAATTTTTATATTTTTAGTAGAGACAAGGTTTCACCATGTTGACCACGTTGGTCTCAAACTCCGGGCCTCAGGTGATCCGCCAGGCTCGGCCTCCCAAGGTGCTGGGATTACAGGCATGAGCCACCACACCCGACCAGTGTGGCAAATCTTAACAAACAAGTACAAGTGTTTGTAGTGTGCTTGCTAAGAATACAGAGGACGTATAAAATGTGGGTGACTCTCACACCCATAAGGATGACTATTTTATTTATTTATTTATTTTTGAGACAGAGTCTCGCTCTGTCACCCAAGCTGGAGTGCAGTGGCACAATCTCGGCTCACTGCAACCTCTGCCTCCTGGGTTCAAGTGATTCTCCTGCCTCAGTCTCCCGAGTAGCTGGGATTACAGGCCTCCACAACCAGGCCCAGCTAATTTTTGTATATGGGGTTTCACCATGTTGGCCAGGCTGGTCTTGAACTCCTAACCTCAAGTGATCCACTTGCTCTGGCCTCCCAAAGTGTTGAGATTATAGGCGTGAGCCAGTGCACCTTGCCAGGATGACTATTTTTTTTTTTAAAAAGAAAAATAACAAGTGTTGACAAGGATGTAGAGAAAAATGGATCCCTCATGCACTGCTGGTAGGAATGTAAAATGATGCAGCGACTATGAAGAACAGTTTGGTGGCTCCTCAGAAAGTTAAGCATAAATTTCCTTGTGACCAGCAACTTCACTCCTAGGTATATACCACAAAAAATTAAACACTGGGACTTGAACAGATACTTGTACATCAATGTTCATAGCACCATTATTCATAATCGCCAAAAGTGTGAAAGCAGCCCATGTCGATTTATAGATGAATGGGTAAACAAAATGTGGCATATGCATGCAACGGAATATTATTCAGCCATAAAAAATGAAATTCTAATACATGCTACAGCATGGATGAACCTTGGAAATATTGTACTAAATGAAAGAAGCCAAGGCCGGGCGCGGTGGCTCAAACCTGTAATCCCAGCACTTTGGGAGGCCGAGACGGGCGGATCACGAGGTCAGGAGATCGAGACCATCCTGGCTAACATGGTGAAACCCCGTCTCTACTAAAATACAAAAAAAATTAGCCGGGCGAGGTGGCGGGCGCCTGTAGTCCCAGCTACTAGGGAGGCTGAGGCAGGAGAATGGCATGAACCCGGGATGCGGGGCTTGCAGTGAGCTGAGATCCGGCCACTGCACTCCAGCCTGGGCGACAGAGCGAGACTCCGTCTCAAAAAAAAAAAAAAAAAAAAAAAGAAGCCAGACACAAAAGAACAAACATTGTGTGATTCCACTTATGTGAGGTACCTGGAGTAGTCAAATTCATAAAAGCAGAAAGTAGAATGTGATTACCAGGGGCAGGAAAAATGGGAAGTTGTTGTTTAATGGATACAGAGTTTCTGTTTGGAATCATGAAAAATTCTGAAACTGCGGAGTGGTACTGGTTGTACAACATTGTGAATGTACTTACTTAATGTCACTAAATTGTACATTTAAAAATGATTGAAAGGTTTGTTGGACAAGAGGTTGTTGTAAAAAGAAAAATAATTTTTGGTAATGATCGCAAGGATAAGTTTTATGTTGTGTTATTTTAATGTGCGTGCACACACACACACACACACACACTATGTAAGTGGTTTGTTGCCAGCCCAGACTTGGTTCCACTTAAGTATCTTCTGGTCAGATGTGGTAGCTCACGTCTGTAATCCCATTGCTTTGGGAGTCCAAGGCAGGAGGATCACTAAGGCCAGGAGTTTGAGACCAGGCTGGGCAACATAGTGAGACCCTCATCTCTACAAATAATTTTTTTTTTTTTTTTTTGATAGAGTCTTGCTCTGTCACCCAGGCTGCAGTGCAGTGGCATGATCTCAGCTCACTGCAACCTCCGCCTCGCCTGGGTAAGTTTTAAACAAGTTTTTGTAGACAGGATCTCACTTTGTTACTCAGGTTGGTCTCCATCTCCTGGCTTCAAGTGATCCTCCCACCTCAGCCTCTCAAAGTGCTGAGATTACAGGCCACTGCACCTAGCCTACAAATAATTAAAAAAAAAAAATTAGCCAGTGATGGTGGCACCCACCTGTAGTTCTAGCTACTTGAGAGGCTGAGGTGTGAGGATCGCTCGAGCCCAGGAGTTCAAAGTTACAGTGCACTGTGATTGACCACTACACTCCAGCCTGAACGACAGAGTGAGGCCCTGTCTCTAAAAACATAAAATAGAGCGTCTTCTGACGAGAGCCAGCTTTGGGCTTTCTGAACAGCTGTGTGTCTGCCCTAATTCTAGGATGCACAGGAGACTGACTCTGTCTTCCCTGACTTCTGCCTGAAATGGGAATTCCTGTCAAGCAGAGCAGTTCCTAGAAACGCCCTACTTTATAAGAGCCGGAACCCTGGAGAAAGCCCACAACTGTGTATTGTAAGTGTTCATGACATGGCACTTTCTAGAGTTATCATATTGGAGACCATTAAGTTAAAAAAAATATTTATTACCAAAAAACACCTGTTTACTATAGAAAATTTAGAAAACAAAGGTAATCAGGAAATAAACATCACCTATAATCTATAATTCTATCACCCGAAGAGAAATCACTTTAACATTTTGGTATGTATCCTTTCAATGAATTCTATATATAATATAATACATAATATAATATATATGTATATAAGACTTCCTTTAACAATTTATCATTTGTCGTTAAAATATCTTTTGTTAGGAAATATTTATTTATTACGGTTTTTTTTTTTTGAGATGGAGTCTCACTCTGTTGTACAGGCTATATTTATTTTATTTTGAGATGGAGTCTTGCTCTTGTTGCCCAGCCTGGAGTTCAGTGGTATGATCTCAGCTCACTGCAACCCCCGCCTCCTGGGTTCAAGAGATTCTTTCTAGTGATTCTCCTGCCTCAGCTTCTCGAGTAGCTGGGACTACAGGTACGCGCCACCATGCCTGGCTAATTTTTGTATTTTTAATAAAGATGTGGTTTCACCATGTTGGCCAGGCTGGTCTCGAACTCAAGTTCGAGACTCAAGCCTGAACTCAAGTTCTGGGCTCAAGTGACCTGCCCACCTCTGGCTCCCAAAGTGCTGGGATTACAGGCATGAGCCACTGTGCCTGGCCACTTTTGTGAGGAAAGATTTGGATAAAACTTTTGATTATTGAGTTAAATTGTTTTTTTTTTTTTTTTGGCTTTAAGTAATTTATTTCGTAATACTTTTAGAATTATAAAATGGCTATTCTCCTGCTTCAGCCTCCTGAGTACCTGGGATTACAGGCGCATGCCACTCCTGCCCGGCTAATTTTTCTATTTTTAGTAGAGACGAGGTTTCACCATGTTGGCCAGGCTGGTGTCAAACTCCTGACTCAAATGATCTACCCACCTCGGCCTCACAAAGTGCTGGGATTACAGGCGTGAACCACTGCACCTGGCCAACAAAACTTTGTTTTTTAACAACTCTTACGTACAACATAAACACATTATACAGCTGTCTAAAAACTGTTTTCTTTATATCCTTATTACCTTATTCTTTATATCCTTATTATCCTTTTTTCTTACCTTATTCTTTATATCCTGATTCTTTGTTCTATTACAAATTTTTTTTTCTTTTTAAACTTTTTTGTTAAAAACTAAGACACAAATACATGCATTAGTCTAGACCTACACAGGGTCTGAATAATCAAAATCACTGTCTTTCTCCTCCATATTTTATATCACTTGACGGTCTCCAAGGGAAATAACACACATGGAACTCTCATCTCCTATGGTAACAATGCCTTCTTCTGGAAAAACTCCGGAAGGACCTGCCTCGGGCTGTTTTACAATTAACTTAACATTTTTATTTTTATTTTTATTTACTTATTTTTCTGAGACAGGGTCTCCTCTGTCACCCAGGCTGGATGGAGTGCAGTGGTTTGATCTCAGCTCACTGCAGCCTTGACCTCCTGGGCTCAATTGACACTCCTACCTCAGCCTCCTGAGTAGCTGGGACTACAGGTGGGGGCCACCCTACCTGGTTAATTTTTTTTTAAATTAGAGACGAGGTCTTGCTATGCCGCCCAGGCTGGGCTTGAACTCCTGGGCTCAAGTGATCTGCCCACCTCAGCCTCCCAAAGTGCTGGGGTTACAGGTGCAAGCCACCAGCCCTGGCCAAAACCTATTTTCTTTATAAATTACCTAGCCTCAGTTATTCCTTTATAGCAGCACAAATGGGCTAAGACAATATGCATATACTTTTTGTTTTGAAATACTTTGCCTCACAAAAAGTTGCAAAAACAGTACTGAGTTCCCAATTATTCAGCCTCTCCCAATGAAAATTAATGTAACTTAAAAAAATTTCTAGTTGAATTTTTCTTGACCCTGTTGAATCTTTAGTCACCTCTCCTGTTGCCAATTGATGTGAATGTAGGGAATTTACACTATTTACTCTGTGTTTCTGCCAACATTTCTTCTTATCTTCTAATTTGCTCCCTTTTCTTTCTGTTCTGCTCTCCTTCTCTGATTGTTTTTATGGCTATTCTCTTTAATGCCTTCTGTTTTATTTTTCTGATACTCACTTTAAAATATACTCAAAATGTCTTGGCTGGGCATGGTGGCTCATGCCTGTAATCCTAGCACTTTAGAAAGCTAAGACGAGTGATCACTTGAGTCCAAAAGTTCAAGACCAGCCTGGGCAACATGGCAAGACCTTGTCTCTACAAAAAAAATACAAAAAATTAGCTGGTATGATGGCAAGTGCCTAGTAGTCCCAGCTACTGGGGAGCCTGAGGTGAGAGGATTGCTTAAGCCGGGGAAGTGGAGGTTGCAGTAAGCTGAGATCACATCACTGCACTCCAGCCTGGGCAACAGAATGAGACCCTATCTCAAAACAAAAACAGGCCAGGCACAGTGTCTCACTCCCAGCACTTTGAGAGGCCGAGGCAGGATGATCACGTGAGGTCAGGAGTTCAAGACCAGCCTGGCCAACATGGTGAAACCCCATCTCTACTAAAAATACAAAAATTAGCCAGGCATGGTGGCATGTGCCTGTAATCCCAGCTACTCAGGAGGCTGAGGCAAGAGAATGGCTTGAACCTGAGAGGTGGAGGTTTCAATGAGCTGAGTTCACACCACTGCACTCCGGCCTGGGCAACAGAAACAAAAACAAAACAAAAGTCTGAATTCCAAACAGACTTGGAGCATAGTAAAATGACAAGATGTGGTCTGTGTGCATACCCACTCATAGAGACCTGTTTGTAAATTGGGGGTGAAGAAAAGCTGGCACGGAAGTATAGGAGTTACTCTCATGCCCCTCTCCTCAGTAGAGTCCATCTCACCAGGTCCACAGCCATCTCCCGTCCCAGAAGTCCTTGCTGTCCTTGCCACAGACCAAATAGCCCCCTTGATTGTAGCCACCGTTTCCATCGGGGCAGAGGAGGAACTCACCATGGGTGCAGAGGATGAGCTGGATAAGTGTGTGCTGTGCGCTTCAGAGATTCTGTAGACCCTCTAGCTATGTGTACTCTCTATTTCCCAACTGTTGCTCTTAAATCTTTGGTAAAGGTTTTGTAGTGAGTAGGCTTAAATGTACAACAGAACAAACAAGTTAAAATTTTATTACTTCTACTTCTGTTTGCAAAAAAATTGGCTAAATAAAACAAATTTGGTATGATTTTCATTATCACTATGTGCCGGAAATTTTAGCCAATTGACATAGTTTGGATGTTTGTCCTTTCCAAATCTCATGTTGAAATGTGAGCCCCAATATTGGAGGTGTTTGGGTCATGGGGGCAGATCCCTGATGAATGGCTTGGTGCTCACCCCACCCCATAATAATGAGCTCTTGCTCTATTAGTTCTAGGAGATCCGGTTATTAAAGAGTCTGGCACCTCCCTCTTTTTTTTTACTTTGAGACAGAGTCTTGCTCTGTTGCCCAGGCTGGAGTGCAGCAGAGTGATCTTGGCTCACTGCAACCTCCACCTCCCAGGTTCAAGCAATTTTCCTGCCTCAGCCTCCCAAGTAGCTAGGATTACAGGTGCATGCCACCACACCTGGCTGATTTTTGTAATTTTAGTAGAGATGGGGTTTCACCATGTTGGCCAGGCTGGTCTTGAACTCCTGACCTCAGATGATCCACCTGCCTCGGCCTCCCAAAGTGCTGGGATTACAGGTGTGAGCTATTGTGCCCGGCCTCCCTCCTCTTTCTTGCTTCCCCCTCACCATGTGAATGCCAGCTCCCCTTCCTCTTCTGCTATGATTGGATGCTCTCTGAAGCCCTTACCAGAAGCAGATGGCAGCACCTGCTGTTCATGCAGCCTGCAGAACCATGAGTCAAACAAACCTCTTCTCTTTATAAATTACCTAGCCTCAGGTATTCCTTGATAGCAACAAAAAATGGATTAATACACTAATCTGAGCAATAACCCTCTCTTCTTCTAGAAAAAAATATTTTGTTACTTTAAGTTGTAGAGAATTGCTAATCACTTCTCAGCCTTTTAGCTACAAAAAAAATAAAAAATAAAAAAAATAAATCATGCCTAAAGAATCCCTCTGCAGTTACTGTTGAGAGGTGTTTTTGTTTGTTTGTTTTGAGACAGGATCTTGCCCTGTTGCCCAGGCTGGAGTGCAGTGGCACCATCTTGGCTCACTGTAACCTCCGCATCCTGGGTTCAAGCAATCCTCCTACCTCAGCCTCCTGAGTAGCTGAGACTACAGGCACACACCCACATGCCCAGCTAATTTTTTTTTTTTTTTTGTAGAGACAAGATCTCACTATATTGCCCAGGCTAGCCTCGAACTCCAGGGCTCAAGTGATCTGCCCACCTTGATCGTCCACCTCGACCTCCCAAAGTTCTGGGATTACAAGCGTGAGCCACTGTGCCAGGTCATAAGAGGTGTTTTTCCTTTTTTAAATGTTTTATCTTTCAGAGATGAGGGCTTGCTGTATTGCCCAGTCTGGATTCAACCTCCCGGGCTCAAGCAATTCTCCTGCCTCAGCCTCCTGAGTAGCTGGGACTGCAAGTGTACGACGACACTGTGCCTGGATTGTTGAGAGTTTTAATACTTTCAAATTGACACAGTTTTATTAGTTATCCTTTAATAAACATGGTATTCTAATTGGAAATTAATTGGCAGAGCTCCAGTGTAAACACTTGGTTCCTGTCACACATGAACTCAGCTATACACATTCATTTTAGGAATAAGTTCATGAAGATTCACAATGATTCAAGCTCACTTAGGGCATAGTTCATGTCTCCGACTCTTGTGCTGTTACATATGTTTGAGTTTTAGCAGATTTGATATAAACAATGATAGTATAGTAATATGTAATACGATATGATAGCACAGTGATGTTTCTTGTATAGAAGAAACAGAATTTGAATTACTTCATTTCTGACATTCTGTATGACCATCTGACTTTTAAATTTGTGTTTAAAATTTAAAACAGTGAGATAGGAGGCCAGGTGTGGTGGCTCACACCTGTAATCTCAGCACTCTGGGAGGCCGAGGCAGGCAGATCACCTGAGGTCAGGAGTTCGAGACCAGCCTGACCAACAGGGTAAAACTCCATTTCTACTAAAAATACAAAAATTAGCTGGGCGTGGTGGTGCGTACCTGTAGTCCTGTTTACTCCGGAGGCTGAAGCAGGAGAATCACTTGAACTCAGGAGGTGGAGGTTGCAGTGAACTGAGATTGCATCACTGCACTCCAGCCTGGCAACAGTGTGAGACTCTGTCTCAAAAATACCAAAAACACACACACACACAAATCCCACAAAAAAACAGTGAGATAGAATATAAACTGCAAGTTGTGATATTTTGATTTGGTAAGTACAAGTGTTAGTTCATATATGAAGTATTTTACCAAATTTGAATACATCATTACAATTAAATGTAGTATTATTTTAAAATTTTTAATAGTTTTAAATCTAGAAAAGGAGTTAAGAAAATCCAAAGTTACATCAGTGGTACAATTTAGTAGTTGCCTAAATTGTACCTTTTGCAGGTGGTTTGCTTTTATTCAAATGTGTTTATTAGTTACTGGACAATTATTTACATAAAATGTTATTGTATCAGTATGTAACCAATGGATCAAAGTTCAAACTGGTAGGTAGGTATGAGATCTTTTGAATAAACAGTTGTGCTGTTTTCCTTTTTTGTACTATAATATTTATTTTTATTTTTTATACTAGTATACATATATATAAAGTTCAGTAAAGGTAACTTTTCATTGTCTCTATTTCTTCTCTGGTCATTATAGTCATTTATTTCATTTCTTTTTCTTTTTTTTGAGATAGGGTCTTGCTCTGTCACCCAGGCTGGAGTACAGCTGTGCAATTTCAGGACTCACTGCAACCTCGACCTCCTGGGCTCAAATGATCCTCCCACATCAGCCTCCCAAAGTGCTGGGATTACACATGCATGAGCCACTGTGCCTGACCTATTTCATTTCTTGATAATTAAAAATGATCCACTTTGAAAGACTGAGGTAGGCAGATCAATTGAGGCCAGGAGCTCCAGACCAGCCTGGCTGGCCAACATAGTGAAACCTTGTTGAAACCTCGTCTCTACTAAAAATACAAAAATTAGTCAGGCATGGTGGTGGGTGCTTGTAATCCGGGCTACTTGGAAGGCTGAGGTGGGAGAATCACTTGAACCCTGGAGGTTGAGGTTGCAGTGAGCTGTGACTGCGCCACTGCACTCCAGCCTGGGCGACACAGTGAGACTCCATCTCAAAAAATACCAAAAAACAAAAAAACAAAAAATCCACTCATGATGTCAAAAATGCTAGATGGCCCACCCGTGATGTCAAAAATGCTAGATGGCCCACCTCCTCTCTCCTGATCCTTCCCCTACTTCTCCTTGGGTTATTTGTCCCAAATTCACCATGTTCCTGCTATTTTTTTTTCTTTTGTTTTTGTTTCTGAGACAGAGTCTCACCCTATTGCCCAGGCTGGAGTGCAGTGGCACGATCTCAGCTCACCACAGTCTTGACTTTCTGGGGTCAAGCGATCCTCCATCCTCAGTCTTGCAAGTAGCTGGGACTGCAGGTGTGAACCACCATGCCCCTATAATTTTTGTATTTTTTGTAGAGACAGGGTCTTGACATGTTGCCCAGGCTGGTCTCAAACTCCTGAGTTCAAGTGATCCTTCCTTCTCAGCTTCCCAAAGTGCTGGAATTACAGGCATAAGCCACCTGCATCTGGCCAACATTAAAAAATAATATTAATAGATGAAAATGACACATCTTTTCCAAGACTTGGTAGGTTGTATTAGTTAGTGTAAAAATGTATTAGCAAAATTTAATTTCATTTGACAAATATAAAAGTCAAAGAAGGGGTAAATGTCTTAAAGAAAATCAATTCGGTTTCATTCGATTCAATAAAAAATTGTTAAGGATAAACTATGGGCCAGGGACCCTGATGGATACTGGGAGTACAAAGACGAAAAGGACATGGTCTCTGTTCTCAAAAGAGCCAATGGTGAGAGGAAAGACACATACACAGGTCCTTTTAATATAATATGCTAGGTGCAGTGTTAGAGGTAAGCTCAGACATATGGAAGAACTTACATTACCTACCCAGCAAATTCAGGAAAGCCTTCAGGGAGGAAGTGAGTTGAGCTTTGAAGAAAGAGTAAAATTGGGCTGGATGAAGACACTAAGAAATGCAAGGCTGGCAGGGGCTCAGGTCCTGAGCAAAGGCTCAGAGGTGTAAACTAATACGGTCTGAATATCACTATAATATATATTAATATGGTATGTGTGCAGAAAGCCTAAGAAATTGGATAGAACTAGAACATAAATGTCAAGGCAGAGAGAGTGATAGGAGACAAAAAGAGGGAGGAATGTCTCCATGGTCTTATCTATGATGCTAAAGAACCTGGACTTTCTGCTGGGGTTGGTTTTTTGGTTTTTTTTTTTTTTTTTGAGACGGAGTCTGGCTCTGCCGCCCGGGCTGGAGTGCAGTGGCCAGATCTCAGCTCACTGCAAGCTCCGCCTCCCGGGTTTACGCCATTCTCCTGCCTCAGCCTCCTGAGTAGCTGGGACTACAGGCGCCCGCCACCTCGCCCGGCTATTTTTTGTGTATTTTTTAGTAGAGACGGGGTTTCACTGTGTTATCCAGGATGGGCTCGATCTCCTGACCTCGTGATCCGCCCATCTCGGCCTCCCAAAGTGCTAGGATTACAGGCTTGAGCCACCGCGCCCGGCCCCTTGGGGTTGGTTTTAAGCAAAATTGGATTTAGATTTTAGAAGCCAGGTGGCCAGGTGTGGTGGCTCATGCCTGTAATCCCAGCACTTTGGGAGGCCGAGGTGGGAGGATCACTTGAGCTCAGGAGTTTGAGACCAGCCTAGCCAACATGGTGAAACCCCATCTCTACTAAAACTACAAAGATTAGTCAGGTGTGGTGGCTCATGCCTGTAATCCCAGCTACTTGGGAGGTTGAGGCAGGAGAATGGCTTGAAGCCGGGAGATGGAGATTGCAGTGAGCTGAGACTGCACCACTGCACTCCAGCCTGGGTGACAGAGCGATATTCCACCTCAAAAAAAAAAAAAAAAAAATTTTAGATGCTAGGTCTAGTGGCTCATGCCTGTAATCCCAGCACTTTGACAGGCCAAGAAAGGATGATTGCTTGGGCCCAGGAGTTCCAGTTCAGCCTGGGAATCATAGTAAGACTCCGTCTCTACAAAAGCATTTTAAAAATTAGCCAGGTGTGGCCAGGCGTGGTGGCTCACGCCTGTAATCCCAGCACTTTGGGAGGCTGAGGCAGGTGGAGCACCTGAGGTCAGGAGTAACCAGCCTGGCCAACATGGCAAAACTCCATCTCTACTAAAAATACAAAAATTAGCTGGGCATGGTGGCTCAGGCCTATAATCCCAGCTACTCGGGAGGCTGAGGCAGGAGAATCGCTTGAACCTGGGAGGCAGAGGTTGCAGTGACGCGAGATCATGCCACTGCACTCCAGCCCAAGCAACAACAGCGAAACTCCATCTCAAACAAAACAAAACAAAGCACCAGGTGTGGTAGCATGTGCCCGTAGTCCTGGGTACTCTCAGAGGCTGAGGAAGGAGGATGGCTTGAGTCCAGGAGGTTGAAGCAGCAGTGAGCCATGATTGTGCCACTGTATTTTCAGTTTGGGCAACAGAGTGAGACCCTGTCTCTAAAAAAAAAAGTAAAAAGTACTAGGTTTTAGATAGTCTACTGTGGTGAGGTGGTGGATGGCTTAAAGAGGGACAAAACTGGAGGGAGGCAGTGTAGTCAAGAGACTAATGAAATAATCTGATGAAAAGGTGAGAAGGGGACAGGCACGGTGACTCATGCCTGTAATCCCAGCACTTTGGGAGCCTGAGGCTGGTGGATCACGAGGTCAGGAGTTTGAGACCATCCTGGCCAACATGGTGAAACCCCAATCTCTACTAAAAATACAAAAATTAGTTGGGCATGGTGGTGCGTGCCTGTAATCCCAGCTACTCCGGAGGCTGAGGCAGGAGAATTGCTTAAACCTGAGGGGCGGAGGTTGCAGTGAGCCGAGATTATGCCACTGCACTCCAGCCTGGGTTACACAGCAAGACTCTGTCTCAAAAAAAAAAAAAAAAAAAAGTGAGAAGGGATTGAATTTGATGAAGCCAGTGATATTCATCTTTGTATATCCAGTGCCAGCTATAATTTCTAGTATAAGGAATGAGCTAAAATAATATTTACTAATTGAGTTAAATTTATGTTTCCTCTTCTACATTCTAATGAAATCTCCATCTTTTGGCTTTACAACCACACTTCTAGTGACCATTTTAATGCATACTGGGCTTCTAGACAACGATTCCATAAGTACTTTGTACAAAATATAGCAAAAGTATATATAGTGCTAAATAAAATAAATTAGAAAATCTAACATGATAATAATTCATTCCACAAACATTTATTGCTCTTTCCCACACTTTGCTTTTTTCCTGGACCAAGAGATCTGGATAAGAATATAGATTTTATTTTATTTATTTATTTTATTTTATTTTATTTTTTTGAGTCAGAGTTTTGCTCTGTCACCTAGGCTGGAGTGCAGTGGCGCAATCTCGGCTTACTGCAACCTCCACCTCCCAGGTTCAAGGGATTCTTGTGCCTCAGCCTCCCAAGTAGCTGGGATTACAGGCATGTGCTTCCATGGCCAGCTAATTTTTTGTATTTTTAGTAGAGATGGGGTTTCACCATGTTTGCCAGGTTGGTCTCGAACTCCTCAGCTCAGGTGATCTGCCTGCCTCGGCCTCCCAAAGTGCTGGGATTACAAGTGTGAGCCACTGTGTCTGGCTGGAATATAGATTTTAAAGCATTGTTTTCAATCACTGCAACTAAAAATAAAAAAACAAAAAACTGAAGCCAGATGGCCTATCAACTAAGTAACACTCAGTGCAGGAAATAAGCAAATCTGCAGCTGTCATTGCCTATAAAAGATTAAATACCTTGCTGGGTACATGGTATGCACACAATAAATACTTGTTGATTGATCTGTTGCAAGATGTTTTGAAGAGTTCATGCAACTAGTTTAGTGTGAAATTAGAGTTTTATATGAATGTACAACTGAAGACCAAGGTGTCAAAATGGGGAGAATTAGGAGGAAGCTAGGGTGTGAAGTCAGGAAAAGAACAAAAAATCATACACAGCACTATAACAGGTTAGATTATTATTGTGAACCCTGAAAAATCTAAGACAGGGCTCAGTTAACTTTATTTTGCCAAGGTTGAGAATGCACGCACGTGACACAGCCTCAGGAGGTCCTGACCACATGTGCCCAAGGTGGTCAGAGCACAGTTTGATTTTACACATTTTAGGGAGACATGAGATATCAGTCAACAGATGTAAGATGAACATTGGTTCTGTCCGGAAAAGACAGGACAACTCAAAGCAGGGAGGGGGCTTCCAGGTCATAGGTAGGTAAGAGACAAATGGTTGCTTCTTTTGAGTTTCTCTCTCTCTCTCCTTCCTTTCTTCCTTCCTTCCTTCCTTCCTGCCTGCCTTCCTTCCTTCCTTCATTTGTCGCTCTCTTTCTTTTTTTTGACAGAGTGTCACTCTGTTACCTGGTCTGGAGTGCAGTGGCGCAATCTTGGCTCACTGCAACCTCTGCCTCCCAGGTTCAAACAATTCCCCTGCCTCAGCCTCCCGAGTAGCTGGGATGACAGGTGCATGCCATCATGCCATCTAATTTTCGTATTTTTAGTAGAGATGGGGTTTCGCCATGTTGGCCAGGCTGGTCTTGAACTGACTTCAAGTGATCTGCCTCCCTTGGCCTCCCAAAGTGCTGGGATTATAGGTGTGAGCCATTGCGCCCAGCCCTTTTGAGTTTCTGATGAGCCTTTCCAAAGGAGTCAATCAGATACGCATTTATCTCAGTGAGCAGAGGGGTGACTTCAAATAGAATGGGAGGCAGGTTTGCCCTAAGTAGCTCCCATCTTGACTTTTCACTTTAGCTTAGTGATTTTGAGGCCCCAAGATTTATTTTCCGTTTACAAAGGCTTTCCATGAGTATTCCTCTCGCTTCCTCCCACTTCCTCCCATAGAATCCATTTCTCTAATCATTTCCATGCCCTTCCCAACATGCATCAAGACCTTCAACGCCATATTAGAAGGAAGCAGGGAGAGAAGTCCAGCCCCCTTTGGCAGTTAGCTGAAAAACAGGCTGCTTGTCTACTTAATGAGCATGGGAAATGGGCATCTGAGGACAGAGATAATCATTTTTACAGAAATGCTCCAAGCGAGAGCCACTATAAGGTCATGGAGACAAGGATATAGGTTGGCCCAAGGCTGCAGGCACAAGAGACCCCATAGGACAGAGGTGAAAGTTGGTCCCATGCTAACGCATTTTCATTAGAACCGAAATGAAGGCAAGGTTAGGCATCCACGGAAAGACCGGTTCATTCCACAACCCCAAGGATGGACAGGGGGCCCACTGTTCACTCCAGTATCTCCTCTGTTCTCAAGTGGGTAATTGTGATGAGTTGGGACCAAGGTTAAGAGTACACAGTAAGACTGGTTCATTCCAGAACCCGAAGGATGAATAGGGGACACTATTCAGGATAACAGGAAAATAAGAGGGGGCATCTTCTTTTTCCTTTTTTCCTCCTCTGTTCTCTCTTTGCAGGTGGGTAGTCACATCTCCATATCACAGGACATGCCTCTCAGATGCATTCCCAAAAACCAGGAAAACTTTGATTCCCCCAAACCTTAAAATTAAAAAAAAACAACAACAACTAATTTTCCTTTGGAATACTGTTTGGCCTAAAAATAGACTGGGAGAAAATTACAAAAGTCAGCCTTAGAACTCCGTGCCCTTATGCAGGAAATCTTCAAGTATGCCTCCGCAGTTTTTATAACCATGTCCAACAAGGAGGACAGGGCTAAAAAGAGGAGGGACCAGAGGTAGACTCAACTATTGGCTGCTTCACAAGCTCTCCAGCCCCCTCCAGGTTGCCCTCAGAATACCCTCCCAGGTCACCGCCATTGGTGCAGGAAGCCAGGCACTAGAAGGCAAACTGCTCCAATGGGGTAAATGGGAAAAAAACCCCACATGGCTTGCCCCCTCTGCTACAAGCTCGGGCACTGGAAACAGGACTGCCCTGAGGGTCAAACAGTCCCTGGGGCAGAATCCCAACCCCTGATGACCTTGAGCTGAAGGGGCTCTCTGCTCTGGCTGACTTCCAAATCAGACATCACCATCAAAAAAAGAAAGCCAAGGGAAACTCTGGAGGCAGCAAGTAAAATGATAAAATTTTCTTTTGGGTTCAGGAGCTGCCTACGGCCAGGTGTGGTAGCTCATGCCTGTAATCCCAGCACTTTGGGAGGCCCAGGTGGGCAGATCACCTGAGGTCAGGAGTTCAACAACAGCCTGACCAACACGGCGAAACCCCGTCTCTACTAAAAATACAAAAATTAGTTGGGCATGGTGGTACGTGCCTGAAATCCCAGCTACTCTGGAGGCTGAGACCGGAGAATCACTTGAACTTGGGAGGCAGAGGTTTGATGAGCTGAGATTGCACTATTGTACTCTAGCCTGGGCAACAAGAGTGAAACTCTATCTCAGAAAGAAAAAAAAAAAAAAAAAAAGCTGCCTACTCTGTGTGCTAATCTTCTCTGAGCAACTTTCCTCCAAATCCTTTTGGGTAATGGGGGCAAATGGTGTCCTTTCTCTCCAAAAGAAAAGATTCACAACCCTTTGGGTCAAGATGGTGCTTGCTTAATATTTACCTGAACTCTAAATTCATGTTTCCTTCTAATAGCCCTATTACTCCTGGGAAAGCTATCTAAATCTTTAACCAATAATTTCAACCTAGATAGTTCTACTTCAGAGGTTTGGAAATAGCCCACACTTATTCAGACAAGTTCTAGAAAAAAAAATCTAACCGAGCAATCTCTTGAGCAGGGCATAACTTCTACCATATATAGATAACCTCCTTATCTGCTCCCCTTCACAACAGAAATTGCACAGCAACATGTAGTGAAACCATAACCTCCCAACAGAAGGAAATTACTATTTTTTTTTTTTTTTTGAGAGAGTCTCGCTCTGTCACCTAGGCTAGAGTGCAGTGGCACAATCTTGGCTCACTGCAGCATCTACTTCCTGGGTTCAAGCAATTCTCCTGCTTCAGCTTTCCAAGTAGCTGGATTACAAGCATGTGCCACCATGCCCAGCTAATTTTTGTATTTTTAGTAGAGACAGGGTTTCACTATGTTGGCCAGGCTGGGTCTCAAATTCCTGACCTCAAGTGATCTGCCCACCTTGGCCTCCCAAAGTGCTGGGATTACAGGCGTGAGCCACTGCACTTGGTCAGAAAATGACTCTTGTCTACTTTAAAGGTTATAAAGGTAAAGGTATTTTTGGTAAGGAACATTATAAAGAAAAGATATTTTGTGTGAGAGAGGATCTTGTATGATGCATTCTTGTCCTAAAGTAAAATGACTAGTTGTTTAAATGGGGGAGATGCTTGGGATACGTTAGAGGGTCCAGGCATGTCATGGATGGTCTATGTAAGTTGTAAGAAGATTTGTGAAAGGGAATTTATTTAAAATGTAATTTTAAAGGGCATTAGGCCTGCTAAATGCTTCATAAACTGCTACTATGACTCTTAACTGTGCAACTTGCCTGCTTTAAAGCTAGGTAAGGCCTGGGGACATACAGAATTAGCCATGCCCCCTAGCTATGCTGCAAAGAGTCAGACCTTATCTGCACTTCTGTCTAGCGTCCTAGGCTCCACATCAGGTACCTACCAGGTTTTTCATCAAAAGTAAAAGTTGCTAAGCATTAACAATGTAACATGTACTTGAGAGTATTGGAAAAACAGTTTTACATGTAAGATGTGTAGGGAAAGTAGAATGTATTTTGGTAAAAGAGTATACGAAGGCATGGGAATGTGGATTTTTTGCTTAGTTTAGAAGGCTAAATGATTGTTTTAAGTTAGATAGAAAAAAGCTGAAGGTTTAAGCAAGTTGTGGAAGGTTTGTGAAAGATTAATCTTGTAAAAGAAATTCTGTGTAAACATATTGGCTAAAAGTAAAGAGGTATTATTCAGTTTATCTGTAAATTAAATATTTGGATAAAAGCACAACAGAGTTTTATTAGAACATTGATCTGGTCTTAAACAAAAAAACTAAAAAATTATAAAATGTTTATGAGAATCTTACTTCATGGTCAAACTGATTAAGATTGGATAGATTTGTCTATTAAGAACTGGGTTTGACATCAATAGTATTAAACAATGATGCAAAGTGGGTCTCTGTTTCTTGTAATCAAACCATTCTAAATTGAAACAACTACTTACAAAGTGTTCCTATAAGCTCAGTGGGACATGTCAATCAAATAAAATATGATAATGATCTTAAATGAACCAACAATAGTGTTGCAGAAATAAAATACAAATATAAGAAAGATGGCCAGGCACAGTGGCTCATGCCTGTAATCTCAGCACATTGAGGGGTCGAGGCAGGAGGATCCTTTGAGGCCAGGAGTTCCAGACTAGCCATAGCAACATAGCAAGACCCTGTCTTTACAAAATTAAAACTTAAAAAATTAGCCAGGCATGGTGGTGCATGCCCGTAGTCCTGGCTATTCTGGAGGCTGAGGAGGGAGGATAGCTTGAGCCCAGGTATGCAAAGCTGCAGTAAGCCATGACCACACCACTGTACTACAGCCTGGCTGACAGAATGAGGCCCCGTCTCAAAAAAAAAAAAAAAAAAAAAAAAGGAATGAAAGAAATAAGAGGAGACTAGAAGCAAAGAGTTCATTAGAAAAGTTATTAAGATAATTCATAGGAGGGGGTTAAAAGTCTGAATTTTGGCAGTGGAAATGGAAAAGAAAGGAATGAGAAGAGACATTAACAGGAAAGGAGTTATGAAATTTTGGTTAAATAATGGTCTCTAATGATTACCATGAGTGCCTGAAACTCAATGTTTACTGGTTATCTGACAGTCTAAAATTCTAGTTCACATCAATGACAGAAATAAAGGGTGAACAAGATCATGAGTTGAAAAAGTAGAGGAAACCCCAGACATTGCATGGTTTTAGGCTTTAGCCCTACCACTCTCGCGAGCCTCCCGTCTAGGAGAGCCATTAGTGTCTCAGGATGTCATATAATTGAACTCATACTGTATGTAGCCTTTACAGATTGGCTTATTTTACTTAGAAACATGAATCAAAGTTTTTTCCATGTCTTTTTATGGCTTAATATCTTCTTTCTTTTTAGTTTTGAGTAATATTCTATTATCTAGATATAACAGTTTATTTTTCCATTCACTTACTGAAGAACATTTCTGTTGCTTCCAAGTTTTGGCAATTATGAATAAAGCTGCTATAAACATCCATCTGCAGGTTTTATGTGGATAGGAATTTTCAGTTCCTGTGGGTAAATACTAATAAGCATGAATACTGGATTGTATAGTAAGAGTATGTTTAATTTTGTAAGAAACTGACAAATTGTCTTCCAAAATGGTTGTACCATTTTGTGTTTCCACCAGCAATTAATAAGAGCTCCTGTTGCCCCACATCCTCACCAACATTTGGTGTTGCCAGTGTTTCTTACAACATCCTTGTAAAAGTAACTAGTAAAGTTTTGCTGTGGGTTTGTTTTTTTTTTTTTTCCCATAGGGTCTTGCTCTGTCACCCAGGCTGCACCACAGGTATATGCCACCATGACTATTTTTTCTTTTTTCTCTTTCTCTTTTTTTTTTTTTTTTGAGACAGTCTCACTCTGTCACCCACGCTGGAGTGCAATGGTGTGATCTTGCTCACTGCAACCTCTGCCTCCCAGATTCAAGTGATTCTCCTGCCTCAGCCTCCCGAGTAGCTGGGATTACAGGCCTGTACCACCACACCTGGCTAATTTGGTATTTCTAGGAGAGAGGGGGTTTCACCATGTTGGCCAGGCTGGTCTCAAATGCCTGACCTGACAAGATCCACCCGCCTGAGCCTCCCAAAGTGTTGGGATTACAGGCGTGAGCCACCGTGCCCAGTGTATTATTATTATTATTTTGGTAAATAAAACGGGGTCTTGCTTTGTTGCCTATTGCCCAGGCTGGTCTTCAACTCCTGGGCTCAAGTGATCCTCCCACGTCATCCTGCCAAAGTGCTGGGATTACAGGCATGAGCCACTGCATCTGGCTGCTGTTTTAACCTAAGAAGTGAAGAAATTCTTTACCTAAGGAAATCCTAAAACCACTCACTAAGTAGTAGAATTAAAATGGGATAAGGCACCAAGTTTGATCAGTCAGTAATAAAGCTATAGGGCCCATGATCTGGCAGTGATACAGCAATTCCAGTTTATAGTAAAGATCAGAAAGAATAGATGACCTTATGAAACTATAAGTTTGTATAACAGGTTTAGCAATTAATAATTAATAAAGTATACACTTCTCCTCCAGTCTGCAATGGACTCCCCAGCAGGTGGCGGTAGATTGCAACTGGGCCTTGAAATTGCCTGAGATTTTCATTTCTGGCCTTGTACTAATAAAACATTTGCCTGGCATCTAAATGTTCTTTTTTTAATTTTTTTATTTTTATTTTTTTTAAGACGAAGTCTCCCTCTCTTGCCCAGGATGGAGTGCAGTGATGAGATCATAGTTCACTGCAGCTCAAGTAATCCTCCCCGCTCAGCATCCTAAGTAGCTGGGACTACAGGTGTGCACCACTGCACTTGGCTAATTTTTTTTTTTTTTTTTTTTGGAGAAATGAGGTCTTGCTATAAAGTTTCAACATGACTTTTGAAAGCCTCATTTCCCCCTTTTTTTTTTTTTGGAGATGGAGTCTTTCTTTGTTGCCCAGGCTGGAGTGCAGTGGTGTGATCCCGGCTCACTGCAAGCTCTGCCTCTCGGGTTCAAGCGATTCTCCTGCCTCAGCCTCCCGAGTAGCTGGGACTATAGGGCTGTGCCACTGGGCCCGGCTAATTTTTATTTATTTTTATTTTTTGTATTTTTAGTAGAGACGGCGTTTCGCCATGTTGGCCAGGCTGGTCTGCAACTCCTGACCTCAGGCAATCTGCCCACCTTGGCCTCCCAAAGTGCTGGGATTACAGGTGTGAACCACAGCGCCTGGCTGAAAGCCTCATTTCTTAAAAGAAAATTAACAATGAACTTCATTAAAATAGCTGAATTTTTAAACTCATCATCTTGTTCACCATTTATTTCTGTCATGGGTATGGACCAGAATTTTAGAGTGTCAAATAATCAGTAAATATTGAGTTCTACATGCACATGCTAATCATTAGACCATTATGTAACCAAAATTTCATAACTTTTTTCCTTATGTGTATTCTCATTCCTTTCTTTTCCATTTCCACCGTCAAAAATCCAAATCCAGACTTTTAGCCCCCTCTTATGAATTATCTTTTTTTTTTTTTTTTGGTAAGACGGAGTCTTGCTCTGCCGCTGAGTGCAGGGGCGCCGTCTCTGGCTCACTGCAATCTCCGCCGTTCTCCTGCCTCAGACTCCTGAGTAGCTGGGACTACAGGCGCCCGCCACCACGCCTGGCTAACTTTTTGCATTTTAGTTTCACCGTGTGAGCCAGGATGGTCTATATTTCCTGACCTCGAGATCCGCCCGCCTCGGCCTTCCAAAGTGCTGGGATTACAGGCGTGAGCCACCGCGCCCGGCCGAATTATTTTAGTAACTTTTCTAATGCTCTCTGCTTCTAGTCTCTCATTTCAATTAGTTGTAAACACCATGGGAAGAGTAAACTTTCTGATAAATATTTTCTTTAATTTTATTCTTCTTTCAAAATAGTCAATGCTCAGTTTCCTTTTTTAAACAAACTTTAATTAATTAATTTTGAGGTGGAGTCTCTCTGTCTCCCTGGCTGGAGTGCAGTGGCATGATCTTGGCTCACTGCAACCTCCGCCTCCCAGGTTCAAGCGATTTTTCTGCCTCAGCCTCCCAAGTAGGTGGGATTACACGTGCGTGCCACCATGCCTGGCTGAGTTTTGTATTTTTAGTAGAGATGGGGCTTGGTCATGTTGGCCAGACTGGTCTCAAACTCCTGACCTCAGGTGATCTGCCCGTCTTGGCCTCCCAAAATGTTGGGATTACAGGCATGAGCCACCACGCCTGGCCTCTTTATTTCTTTTTAGTTTCTGTTTTTGAGACAAAGTCTCACTCTGTCACCCAGGCTGGAGTGCAGTGGCACGATCTTGGCTCACTGCAACCTCCACCTCCCAGGTTCAAGCAATTCTCCCACCTCAACCTCCCGAGTAGTTCGAACTGCAGGTGCATACCACCATGCCCAGCTAATTTTTGTATTATTTGGTAGAGACAGGGTTTCACCACGTTGTCCAGGCTGGTCTTGAAATCCTGACCTCAAGTGATCTGCCCATCTCAGCCTCCCAAAGTAAGGGGATTACAGGCATGAGCCACCACACCAGGCCAGTGCTCAGTTTCAATTCTTCAGTTCATTCCCAGGTCACAAGACAAATTCCACAGTGGAATTAAAGGCTTTCCTCCATCTGACCTCAACTGACCTCTTCCATTTTGTCTTTAGTGCCTTCATTTAAAGTTATCCACTCACTGAACATACTAGTCTTTCTGCCTTGGCTCAAATTGTTATACTCTTGAATGTGTTGAACTCTCTCTCCTCTTCTCTGACCATCTTAATTCTTATATATCCTTCAGAAACTATCTAGTTCAAACTCTTTTCCAGGCTGGGCAAGATGGCTTTTGCATATAATCCCAGCACTTTGGGAAGCTGAGGCGGGTGGATCGCTTGAGCTCAGTAGTCGGAGACCAGCCTACGCAACATGGCAAGACTCCATCTCTACAAAAAAATACAAAAATTAGCCAGGTGTATGGCTGTACCAGTAGTCCCAGATACTTGGAAGGCTGATGTGCAAGGATCACTTGAGCCTGGGAGATCAAGGCTGCAGTGAGCTGGGATCACACCACTGCCCTCCAGCCTAGGCAACAGAGTGAGACTCTGTCTCAAAAAACAATCACCAAGCAACCACAAAAAAACACCCCCCACACATAAACAACAAATTCCATTTCCATAAGGAGTCATTGACCATCCCAATTCTCATTATTCACTCATTCAACAAATACATAAAGCCTATCATATCCAGCTACTATTAGGCAAGGGAATACAACCATGAAAATGATGTAGTCTCTTCCTTCAAAGGGTCTGCAGTTTCTGAGGAAAGGTTAATTATAATACAAAAATAAGTGACATGATAAAATATACAGTAATAGCATACAGGAACCCCTATCTCCTATTGGGTGTGGTGAACAGGAAAGTTTTTCCAAGTCCTGAAAGATGAATAGAGTTAGCTGGCAAAGAGGAGACAAGGGTATTTCAAAATGAGGAAAAGAACACGATTAGAAGCAGAGAAGCATAAGAAAGCACTTTGAGGCTGGGTGCAGTGGCTCACGCCTGCTAATCCCAGGACTTTGGGAGGCCCAGGCAGGCGGATCACGAGGTCAGGAGATCGAGACCATCCTGGCTAACACGGTGAAACCCTGTCTCTACTAAAAATACAAAAAATTAGCCAGGCATGGTGGTGGGCACCTGTAGTCCCAGCTACTCGGGAGGCTGAGGCAGGAGAATGGCGTGAACCCGGGAGGCAGAGCTTGCAGTGAGCTGAGATCGCGCCACTGCACTCCAGCCTGGGTGTCAGAGCAAGACTCCATCTCAAAAAACAAAAACAAACACAAAAAACTTTGAATCTGAAGACCAAAATTAAAGCAAAATAAAACACTCAAGCATTCTAAACACTTAAGAAGTTTCTAAATGCACACTCTTAAACTCTGTACTTAAGCTGGGCAATGAGTTGGTTAAATCTGTATTTTGTTTGTATTTTTTTAGAGACAAGGTCTCACTCTGTTGCCCAGGCTGCAGTGCAGTGATGTGATCATGGCTCACAGCAGCCTTGAACTCTTGGGCTCAAGTGATCCTCCCTCCTCAGCCTCTGGAGTAGTTGGGACCACAGGCACACACCACTGTGCCTGGATAATTTTTAAATTTTTTTGTTTGTTTGTTTTATAGAGACAGGGCCTTGCTTTGTTGCCATGGCTGGTCTCAAACTCCTGGCCTCGAGGGATCCTCTTGCCTGGGCCCCTCAAGGTGCTGGGATTACAGGCATGAGCCATGTGCCTGGCTATCTTTCTGATATTTGTATTTTATCTCTGCAACACTATTGGTGGTTCATTTCAGATCATTATCATATTTCATTTGGTTGAAATGTCCCACTGAGCCCATAGGAACACTTTCTAAGTAGTTGTTTCAATTTAGAATGGTTTGTTTGCAAGAAACAGACTTGGGGTTTACAACAAGGAACATTAATCTCAAACAAGATCAATAACATGGTTGGGCATCCCTCAGTGAACCTGCTTCTGGACTCAGGGCAGCTTTGTCATCTCAGTATAGGTGATCTTCAACTGTCATTCTTGTCTAGTCCTTTGTCGTTAATTTGGCTCAGCTCCATTCCATGTATCTATATCCTCTGTACTACTACCAGCTGGTAATTTCACTTGAGCCTCTCATTGTTCAGTCAGGCCACACATCAGAAGTTGCTGGCCAATTGAGAGCTCCCTCCCCACCTTGTGCCAGGTGACTATTCTTGGCCAAATTAGCTGGAGATGGGAGACCAGGTGAAGTCCACTGCACAACCTGCAGAAGATTTACATAGGAGTAGACTCCCTGATACAGGAGGGAAAGTGGATCCAGAGAGAGAGAGGGAGAAAGAAAGAGGGAGAGAGAAGAGACAGAGAGGAGAGCCCAATTAATATTTGCTCATCAAGTAACATAAAGTTCTTATGTAAAAGCAACTTTTTAGACAGCTCACTTCATGCTACTGGCCATCTTCAAATCTACCTAACCTTTGTATTTATGCTTAAAAATTGTTTTTTAAAGAAAGAATAATCCAGCCAGGCGTAGTGGCTCATGCCTGTAATCCCAAAGTTTTGGGAGGCTGCGGTGGGAGATCGCTTAAGCCCAGGAGTTCAAGACCAGCCTGGGCAACATAATGAGACCCCTGTCTTTACACACACACACACACATACACACACACAAACACACACACAGATTAGCCAAATGTGGTGGTATGTGCCTGTAGTCCTAGTTATTAGGGAAGCTGAGGTGGGAGGATTACTTCAGACTAGGAATTCAAGGTTACAGTGAACTCTGATTGTGCCTCTGCACTCCAACCTGAGCAACAGAATGAGACCTTGTCTCTCTCTTTAAAAAAAGAAAAAAAAAGGCCGGGCGCGGTGGGTCACACCTTTTTTTTTAGCACTCTCGGACGCCCAGACGGGCGGATCACGAGGTCAGGAGATCGAGACCATCCTGGCTAACATGGTGAAACCCTGTCTCTACTAAAAATACAAAAAATTAGCCGGGTGTGGTGGTGGGCGCCTGTAGTCCCAGCTACTCGGGAGGCTGAGGCAGGAGAATGGCATGAACCCGGGAGGCGGAGCTTGCAGTGAGCCAAGATTGCGCCACTGCACTCTAGCCTGGGCGACAGAGCAAGACTCCGTCTCAAAAAAAAAAAAAAAAAAAAAAGAAGAAAAAAAGAATAATTCATAAGGCTTATGTCACTAGTCTTCAAGAGTACAGAAATAAAGTGAAGAGCAAGTTTAGATTAAGCTACAATTGCTTGTAATTAAGACCTAAAAGTTACAGAAGTTACTTTTCTGTGTATTTCTCAGAGTTTATTGATTTATTATTTTAGAGGTGAGGTCTCACTCTGTGGCCCAGGCTGGAAAAGGTTTATATTATGCCCCAACATGCATGGTTAAGCTCTAAGAGGGAGATAGGGTTTGCAGCATTTCCCAAATGATTTTTGATCACAGAAACCTTTTTCTTCTGTGGGGCTTCTTGAGGGAACATGATTTGAGACAGTCTACATCTGCTGAACATGGTACAGCAATTACATAAAGAGAAAAGGCCATGTGTAAGGCATATGGTCCGCATACTATAGGCCTGGTACTGGATGGTGGAACTGAACCACAGAGCTTTGCCTGTCTTTGAAGTAGGTGGGATCCCAGAAAGGTGTATTCATGATTTTCTGAAAAAACATTTGGAAAATAGCTGGGGTCATTCAATCTTTCAGAACAACTGGCACTAATGGGTATGCTTATTTTGAGATATATCTGTATATAATAGTTTACAGTCTGTGTTTCTTAAATCTGTAGGTAATCTCTGGACTACATAATGAAGAATGATATAGAAGTGTCACAGCAAACCCTTGGCCATGGAAAATTATAATCAAGTCTCATAGAAAAAGGGGGCAGCTGTTACTTTTGATTGGTGCCTTCAGAGAGGCAGGCAAATGGAGGCCCATTGTGTTCCTGATGCCGGATGAATGTCTTGCAGCTGGCTGTCTGCCGGACTCCCAAATCAGTCGTTCTTTTCCAAGAGAACTGTTGATGTACTCGGTCTCAGGAGAAGTTAAAATGCTTGGCAGTTCACTCAGACCTTCCTCTTGCTCTGTATACTTGTGTAAATGTCAGTCACCTTGAAAGGGAGCTCATCTGTTATCAACATTGGAATTGTGGGCTGGTTACATTTCTCCCACCACCTTTGTCTTTTTTCTCAAGTTGTTCCTGGCAAGTATTCAGACTTTTATAAATTGCTTTTCACACTGAAGACAAATTTTGTTTTTCTTCAAATTGCTCTTTTCACTGTCAGGTGCTGGAAATCAAAGAAGGAAAGATACAGTAGCTGGTAAAATAGCAGTAGCTACTATGGGCTGGTTACAGAGCACCGTCCTGGGAGACTTTATGATCTGATGAGCAAGAGAGACAAAAATGAAAGAACAAAAACAGAAAAGTACAATATAAGCATTTGACATATAAATTATGTGCAATATATAATTCTATATGGGATCTGAAATAGGACAAAATAAATTAATTTGTTCAATAAGTATTTTTGAGTGTTTAGTATGTGCCATGTACTAGGGATGTATTAATGAATAAGATACAATCACTACATGGGAAGCAGCTCAGAGGCTAGAAGAGGGACACTGACCTCTTCTAGCCACAAACAAGTTGGGTACTAAAGCTTAAGCTGTGGAATATACTCTCACAAATGAGAGAATATCAAGTCTCCTGAGGGGTAGGAGGAGCCACTGGGGGGAAGTAGGTACGTATATACCATATTTGGTTTAAGCATTTATTTGCTGATGGATATTTGAGTTGTTTGTACCTTTTTGGCCATTGTAAATAGTGCTGCTATGAACATGCGCATATAAGTATTTGTTTAAATACCTACTTTCAGGCTGGCACAGTGGCTCACACCTGTAATCCCAGCATTTTGGAAGGCCATGTCAGGAGGACTGCTGAGGTTAGGAGTTAGAGATAAGCTTGAGTAACATAGTGAGATCTCCCCACCCACACACACACCCATTCTAAACAATTAAAAAAATTAGTAAGACATGGTGGCATGTGCCTGTAGTCCCAGCTACTCAAGAGGCTTAGGTAGGAGGATCGCCTGAGCGAAGTTCAAGTTCAAGGCTGCAGTGAACTATGATCATACCACTGAACCCCAGCCTGGGCAACAGAGCAAGATCCTGCCTCATTTAATAAATAAATAAATACCCATTTTCGAGTCTTTTAATATATACCTAGCAGTTGGACTTGGGGTTATACGGTAATTCTATGCTTAACTTTTTGAGGAACCATCACACTGCTTTCCACAGTGGCTGCACCATTTTACATTCCCACCAGCAATGTACGAGAGTTTCAATTTCTCCATGTCCTTGCTAATACTTGTTATTTAAAAAAAACTGTAACCATCCTAATGGATATGAAGTGGTATCTCACTGTTTTTTTTTTTTTTTTTGAGACAGAGTCTCACTCTGTTGCCAAGGCTGGAGTACAGAGGTGCGATCTCGGCTCACTGCAACCTCCACTTCTCGGGTTCAAGAGATTCTCCTGCCTCAGCCTCCTGAGTAGCTGGGATTACAGGCATGCACCATCAAACCCAGCTAATTTTGTATTTTTAGTAGAGATGGAGTTTCACCATGTTGGCCAGGCTGGTCTTGAACTCCTGACCTCAAGTGATCCACCTGCCTTGGCCTCCCTGAGTGCTGGAATTACAGGTATGAGTCACCGTGCCCAGCCTCACTGTGGTTTTCATTTGCCTGTCCCTAATGACTAAAGATATTGAACATCTTTTCATGTGCTTGTTGGTCATTTGTACACCCTCTTTGGAAAATGTCTGTTCAAGACCTTTGACCATTTTAAAATTGGGGGGTTTGTCTTTTTGTTGTTGAGTTGTAAGAGTTCTTTCTATATTCTGCAGAGTAGACCCTAATTAGATATATAATTTGTAAATACTTTCATTCTGTAGGTTGTTGTCTTAGTTTGTTTGTGCTGCTATAACAGAATATCTAAGAATGATTCATTTATAACAAACAAATTTATTGGCTCACAGTTCCAGAGCCCAGAAGTCCAAGATCAAGGCACTAACATCTGGTGAGGGCCTTCTTTCTGCATCACATGGTGGAAGGCCACCACATCCAGCTAATTTTTTTGTATTTTTAGTAGAGATGGAGTTTCACTATGTGTTAGCCAGGATGGTCTGGATCTCCTGACCTCGTGATCTGCCCGCCTTGGCCTCCCAAAGTGCTGGGATTACAGGCGTGAGCCATCGCACCCAGCCTACCTCATCTATTTTTGACAAGCTAATGACCTCATTGAGACAACAGAAACCATCAGAGAGGAACTCCCTCATTTTCCACATAGTATATCCTCATCTGCATTTGTACCCATGGACTCTTTCTTCCCCTGGTTACCAGACGGTAGGTGTTTCTTTTAGCAAAGGTTACTCTTTATTTGGCCACCAGGTACCACTTCTACCTATTAAACACTTTGCTGTCTCAGATGTCCCCTCTGTCTCTTCATCATCATGGTTACTCTCCTCATTACTTTGTTCCCATAATTTTACACAGTTATCCCTCATCTTAAAAACACTATTTCTTGACCTGACAGGCTTCCTCCAACAAGCATCACATTTCTTTGTTCTATGCAAAAAAAGTTTGTGGTATTTTTTGCAATTTTATAACTTTATTTGATGTGTTTGATGATCAGTGGTTAGTTGTCCATACTGACTGTAGATTTTTCAAAGTGGTAACATGTACATAGGTAACCAAAGTATAGAGCTCGTTTGGTGAATCTTCATCTTCATTACGTTCCGGGACAACTGCACATGGATACGGTATGGGACATTACTTATTCCTTCGGCCCAGACAGCTTTGTTGAGCCTGGTATCAATGCGCACATTTGGAACTCTCATATCCTTCATGGCAAATTTCTGGATCTCTTTGAGTGGAGGGGCATGCTTCTTTTTTTCTTTCTTTTTTTTTGAGACGGAGTCTCGCTCTGTCGCCTAGGCTGGAGTGCAGTGGCCCGATCTCAGCTCACTGCAACCTCTGCCTCCTGGGTTCAAGCGATTCTCCTGCTTCAGCCTCCCGAGTAGCTGGGATTACAGGCCCTCAGCACTACGCCCGGCTAATTTTTGTATTTTTAGTAGAGACGGGTTTTCACCATGTTGGCCAGGCTGGTCTCGAACTCCTGACCTTCTGATCCACCTGCCTCGGCCTCCCAAAGTGTTGGGATTATAGGCGTGAGCCACCGCGCCCCGCCGAGGGGCACGCTTCTTTTTTATTTTTTTCTTTTTTTTTTGAGACAGAGTCTAGCTCTGTCGCCCAGGCTGGAGTGCAGTGGCCAGATCTCAGCTCACTGCAAGCTCCGCCTCCCGGGTTTACGCCATTCTCCTGCCTCAGCCTCCCAAGTAGCTGGGACTACAGGCGCCCGCCACCACTCCCGGCTAGTTTTTTGTATTTTTTAGTAGAGACGGGGTTTCACCGTGTTAGCCAGGATGGTCTCGATCTCCTGACCTCGTGATCCGCCCGTCTCGGCCTCCCAAAGTGCTGGGATTACAGGCTTGAGCCACCGCGCCCGGCCTGGGCACGCTTCTTGAAGTCCATTCCATGGATGTGTTTGTGAATGCTGATGGTGTATTCTCGGGTCACCACCTCATTGATGGCAGAACTGCCCTTTTTCTTCTTGCCACCCTTCTTTGCAGGAGCCATTCTGCCAGGTCCAAACTGGAAAGGAAGGCAACAAAAGTTTTTTGAAAAGTTATTTATACAACTTTTCTCTACTCCTCGGTTCTTATTTACCTGTAAAAATTCTATTTTTGCTGGGTGCGGTTGGCTCACACCTCTAATTCCAGCACTTTGGGATGTCGAGGCGGGTGGATCATGAGGTCAGGAGATTGAGACCATCCTGGCTAACACGGTGAAACCTCCTCTCTACTGAAAATACAAAAAATTAGCCAGGCATGGTGGTGGGCACTGTCTGAGGTCAGGAGTTCAAGATCAGCCTGGCTAAAATTGAAACCCCATCTCTACTAAAAATACAAAAATTAGCTGGGCATGGTAGTGCACGACTGTAGTCCCAGCTACTCAAGAGGCTGAGTCAGGAAAATTGCTTCAACCAGGGAGGCAGAGGGTGCATTGAGTACCCTCATTGCTCAGGTGGTGGGTGCACCAAAACCTCAGAAATCACCACTAAAGAACTTTTCCATGCAACCAAACACCACCTGTTCCCTCAAAACTATTGAAATAAAAATAAAAATGTAAAAACAAAAGGGTATCAAAGCTAAGAAAATCAGACTGTAAAATGATAACAATAAAAGCACTATATAGTACATTGGTTAAGGCAGAGCTTAGGGGAAAATTCATATACATAAATACATATAGTAATAAATAAAAATATGAATAAAAATAAACATCAGTGGTAGAAATTAGAAAGAGAACAGCATATAAGCCTAAACACAGAAGAAGGGGCGGGGCAGGGTAGCTCACGCCTATAACTGCAGCACTTTGGGAGGCTGAGGCAGGAGGATTGCTTGAAGCCAAGAGTTTGAGACCAGCCTGGGCAACAAAGCAAGACCCTGTTTCTAAAGAAAAAAAAAGCAAGAATCAGAAAACAGAAAAATATTAGAAACAACAAGTATCAATGCAACAACAAATAATAAAAGATAAACTATAGCTAGCTAATAGAGGAAACTGGATGGCTGAGGAAGGATGTGGATAGGAGATTTACTTTAGAAACTCATTTATTATTAAATATTTCAGACATACCAGAAGGTACAAACAATAATGTAAGGCATGCTTGTGAAATGAACACTAACCTAAATAATAAAACATTACCAAGGCATGTGAAGCCTTTCTGTTCTTCTCCATTACATCTCCCTCCAGTTCACCACTACCTTGAAATTTTAGTCATTCCAATGCATGACTTTATAATTTCATGACATATGTACACTCCTAAACATTTATATTCTTTCCCACGTTAATTATATAAATGTTATTTTACATTATATATTTTTTATTTCCTTTTCTAAGAGATGGGTGTCCCCACTGGCCGCCAACTCCTGGGCTTAAGAGATTCTCCTGTCTCAGCTTCCCCGAGAAGTTGGGACCACAGGAACACGCCACCGCACCCGGCTTGCGATGAGGTGTGTTAAACTTGTTTTGTTTAGGTTTTTGTCTTTTTTGTTTTTCCTTTTTGTGAAGAACGGGGTCTCGCTATATTGCCAGGCAGTTCTCCAGCTCCTGGGCTCAAGCGATCCTCCCGCCTCATCCTCCCTAAGTGCTGGGATTACAGGCGTGAGCCAACGCGCCCGCTAACCCTGTTTTTTGGGATTTTTCATGCTAGTAAATATAGTATTAGTTCATTCTTCGTACCTGCTATATACTATTATATAAATACGCCACTGTTTAGTTATTACTTCTGTCAATGGCACTCATGTTTCCTGTTCTTTTGCAACTTACGAAGTTTGCTATGAATATTCTTGTATTTGTAGATACGTGGGCGAGAATTTTCCTAGAAGAGGGGTAGGCACGTGTAATTTTACAAGCTATTTCCTAGTTGCTCTGCTAAGGGTTTGTGCCATTTAGACTACCAAACCGCTGTGTTTATCTCGTTGCTCAAAAGCTCAACACCCGACACGAGAGGCTTACTTTTCATTCTGCCTCCTGTTTTATTGTTCCTGGTACTTCACGTTATACAATTCCTCGATTTTTATTTCAATTACTCCTCACAATCAGCCTGTGGGTTAAGTACGATTTTTCACATTTTACAGATAAGAAAACAAAGAATCTCTTCGTTTGTTGAGACAACAGTTTTTCTTCTATTTAAATCAATGTCTTACTTTTCAACCTCGCTCACTGTTATCTTTTTGCTCCCAGCGCTGGAAAAAGTGGGACATCCCCTTCGGTGGGTGTACGGGGTTGGTATCCAAAGTTGGCAGCTTTCCCTCCCCTTCCTCCACCCTCTCCAAAACCCTGTCTCCGCGCTTCGCCACCCGGGGACAGCTGTGGCTCTGTAAAGCGGCGGAACGACAGGGTTTGAACCACTGGAGACCCCGTAGTCCTCATCTCGCTTCCCTCTGCCCCCCTCTGCCCCCCTCTGCGTCTGGGGGCGCCCTCCGCCGCGCTGGAAAAGGCGGGGCCGGCAACTTTGGGCAACAAGATGCGTTGGGATAGGCCGAGGTTTGCGGCGCTAGTGCTCTGGTCACCGGAAGTGCCGCTGTTTCTCCCTCTCCTGAGCCGCTGTCGCCGAGGCTGGAGCGCTGCCCCGGAAGTTCTCCCCCCTGTTCCCCGCCCGCGGCAAACATGGCGGTGGACTCGGCGATGGAGCTGCTATTTTTAGATACTTTTAAACACCCGAGCGCTGAGGTAAGGCTTGGCGACTTGATTCTGACGCTGCTTCTCGACTTGGGACCTTTACAAAAAACCGTTGGGCGTCCTCGACTTTTCCCTCTGCAGATTACTTCTTTAATTTCTCGCTTACACACAGACACCCTCCCCCGAGCGGTGTGAGCATCGCGTCTGAGGGAGGGCTGCAGCAGCCTCTTCATTTCCTTGCCTTAACTTGGACCTTCCGTGTCTTTGGTCGAGTTGGCTTTTCTGCTTGCATGGCTTTATTTTTTGTTTTTCCTATCAGATTTGGGCCGTGAGAAGGATCAGGGTTCTCAGGTTTACCTCAGATGGCATTTGGGAGGGGTCTTGATTTGACAGTAGTGTTTGACAGTAGTGTTTGACAGTAGTGCCGGAGTCTGAGCAGCTTACGTTGGCTTCGTGGTTTCCGAATCACGATGTTTCTAAATCCTTTCTCTTTGGCCCCTTTTCTGTCGGGAGTTATGTTCCCCAGTTGTGACACTCATTCGGTTTAGGATTACGGTGCTCTCTAATTTGGCCTGAAACTTTAATACTTGTCTCTCGGAAAGATTTCACACATTAGGAATGAGATGCATTCACGGAGAATACTTGCGAAGAGGGGAGAGAGAAGTATAGTTAAACTCGTCAGCAGACATGTCTTTTGAGGGCGGGAGTGGAATGTTGTGGAGTAATATTTCTGTACAAAATTATTTGAACGCCCCTGAATGTACAATTGACCCAGCAATATGTAAATTAAACATAGCTGGTTAACTAAAGATTCCTGAAAGCAGACCAAAAATGAACTCGAATGAAGTCTACGGAGAAATTGTTCCAAAAAAAAAAAAAAGTGGACTTCACATTTCTCTGTCTTAATGTAAGCTTAATCAATTTACAGAACTGTTCTTTCTTTGGATATTATTTTTTTCCTTTTATTTGTGTCAAGTGTGTTCTTGTATCAAGCTTTTTGAGGATACATATAATTTCTTTTCTTCTCAGTTGTATCTCCAGTGCCTCTGTTAGCAAAACGTAGGTGCTCAATAAATATTTGAATGGAAAATGTTTAAAATGTTCTTTCTTTTGTAAGATAGTAATGATAGTGGGTAGTGGTTGTATCATAATGCTTTACCTGGCAAAATAGAAAGTTGACAGCTGTGATCTAATTTAACGAATGGTTTATAGGTTTGTAAAAGTCAAAATTTGGAGAACTTCGAGTTAGCATTTCTTACTGACAATTAATTTATGGTCTCACATTTCATGTGGGTTAGTGTCAGTTAGCGCTGTTTGTTCAATGACTATATCTCTCTGACATTCCAGCCAAGATTTAGAAAACCCTCAATGGAGACAGTAGTTGGATCAGATCAAACTTATCATGTGTATAGAAATAGAGGACAGTTAAATTTGAAAGAGCCTGGCGCAGTGGCTCATGCCTGTAATCTCAGCGTTTTGGGAGGCGGAAGCAGAAGGATTGTTTGAGTCCAGGAGTTTGAGACCACCCTGGGCAACATAGTGGAACCCCCGTCTCTACAAAAGAAAATTAACTAGCTGTGGTGGCTTGATGCTGTTGCCCCAACTACTCAGAAGGCTGAAATGGAAGGATCACTTGAGCCTGGGAGGTCGAGGCTGCCGTGAGCTAAGATCACACCACTGTGCTCCAGCCGGAGCAACAGAGTGAGACCCTGTTTCGAAAGAAAGAAAGAGAAAGAGAAAGAGAAAAAAAGAGAAAGAGGCATATGATGAATTAGTTTAGTACTATTCTAGTTTAGGAAAATTGACCTTCATTAGTTTATCATATATTTAATCTATTCTTTTATTCATTCTTAGGTAAACATTGAGTACCTTGAGCGCATAGGGCAGATGGTAAATGCCTTCTTCTGGGGTGATTGGGGAAGGCTTAGTAGAGACCACATTTGAATCAAGTCTTGAAGGAGGAAGTAGGGGTTTGTGGGTGATATGAAATATTGAAATGTTTATTTTCAAGAAGTTATAACCCAGTGTTGGAGATTAGATCCACAAAATTGTGATTTGAGTTAGAATGTGATGATCACATAAAGAAACACAGTGTGAATTCATTGGGGTTTATCATCTTTGTTTACAAAATGCCCATCAGTATCTGACATATTAGAACTAGCTGTCTTTGTGGGTATAAATAAAGGATACATGATTTCAGAGGAGGCAGAGATAACTTTTCATTTGAGAGTATCAGGAAAGACTTCATCAAGGTGTTTGGCTTATGAACTTGGTCTTTGGTGAAAGGGGCAATATTTCACGGTTGTAGTTAGGAAAGGAGGGCATTCTACTGGAGTAGTCAGTCATCTGTTAGGATATGCTTGAAGTAGCAGTGTGAAGTGGCACCCAAGGCAGTTCAGAGACAGATCATGGAGCTCCTTGAATGCTCAACAAAAAATTACGGACTTTAGGCCAGGCGCGGTGGCTCAAGCTTGTAATCCTAGCACTTTGGGAGGCTGAGGTGGGTGGATTGCCTGACGTCAGGAGTTTGAGACCAGCCTGGGTAACACGGTGATACCCGTCTCTACTAAAATACAAAAAATTAGCCGGGCGTGGCGGTGTGCGTCTGTAGTCCCAGCTACTCAGGAGGCTGAGGCAGGAGAATTGCTAGAACCCGGGAGATGGAGGTTGCTGTGAGCCAAGATCGCACCACTGCACTCCAGCCTGCGCGACACAGCAAGACTCTGTCTCTTAAAAAAAAAAAAAAAAAAAAAATTATGGACTTTTTTTGGTAGGAAATGGGTAGTTTTTGAGCAGGCAAATCATGCAATTAGTAAGATACATTGGGTAGATTACTTGATCAATAATACTTAAAATGGTTCAGAGAAAATAGACGTAAGGTGATAAAATCAGGGAGAAAAAGTGAGATGTTATGAAAACCTGAGTTAGCCAATGGGCAGCAATCATTGTTTAACATTTATTGAATGCCTAATTTGTGCCAGACACAGTGGGCTTTGATAACTTAAGTAAATCATCTCTGGTCCTTCCATCAGTTTTTCTTCTTTTTTTTTTTTTTTTTTTGAGACTAGGTCTTGCTCTGTCACCCAAACTGGAGTGCAGTGCTGTGATCACGGCTTACTGCAATTTCTGCCACCGGGGCTCAATCGATCCTTCCATCTCTGCCTCCCGAGTAACTGGGACTACAGTTGTGCACCAACACGCCTGGCTAATTTTTTTATTTTTTTGTGGAGGTAGTGTTCTGCCATGTTGCCCAGGCTGGTCTTGAATTCCTGAGCTCAAGCGATTCTCCCACCTCAGCCTCCCAAAGTGCAAAGATTACAGGCGTGAGCCACTGCAGGGCCCACGCTGAGTTTTCAAAGGTAGTCATCTATATTTTGTAGATAAGGAAACTGAGCTTGAGAGATTAGGTGACTTTACTAAAATAACATAGCTAGATTAAGATCCACCATCACACATTTTTCTGGCTCTAAATCAGTGCTATGCTATGTCCCAGTGGAACTACATAGGAGAGGATTTATACATCTTTTGGATATATACAGATTTCGAGTATAGAATTGACAGGATGGCAACTGATTGTGTGAAGGAGATAGGGTAGTTAAAAATGGTAGAATTCTAGTTTTAGAGACAGGAGAACTAGTGGGACTAATGATGGTAAGAGTGTGGAAGTGAGTTTGATGGGAATGGGATAATTAGCCAGATTACTTTGCCCCATAGGAAGCTGAGAATCTATTTAACAATTATTTATGAAAAACACTTTTGGAGGTGAGGGTATGGCTTTAGGAGGGGCAATACAAGTCAGAACAAAACCCATTGCCCTTGATTTCAAAGGAATTTGTAATATGGTAGAGAAGAGACATTTATTAGTTTCACACAGGGAGTCCTTATTGCCAGCTACCATTAACAGCTCTTTTTTTGGTATTGTACTTATTTTACCAATAATTTCCTCTTCCCCACGTAAAGAACTGATACACATTTATAAGGCCAATCTACTGAGTTCAGAAGATAAGCAGTTAAACTTATTAAAAGACAATTTCATTGTGAGGGAATAGTGTTCCTGTGAATGAAAAAACACTTAACATTACAAATCAAGAATGCAAGATAAGCCAGGTGTCGTGACATGTGTGCCTGTAGCCCCAGCCTGGGAGGCTGAAGTGGGAGGATTGCTTGAGCCCAGGAGTTGGAGGGCAACATAGCAAACGCGGTGGCTCATGCCTGTAATCCCAGCAATTTGGGAGGCCGAGGTGGGTGGATTACAAGGTCAGGAGATCGAGACCATCCTGGCTAACCTGGTGAATTCCTGTCTCTACTAAAAATACAAAAAAATTGGCTGGGTGTGGTGGCACGCCCCTGTAGTCCTAGCTCCTCGGGAGGCTGAGGCAGGAGAATGGCGTGAACCTGGGAGGTGGGGCTTGCAGTGAGCCTAGATTGCGCCACTGCACTCCAGCCTGGGCGACAGGGCGAGACTGTGTCTCAAAAATAAAGTAAAATAAAATAAAAAAGCAAAATATCTCTCTAAGGTTAGCATATACAATATTAGAAAAAATTGTTTAAGTTAAAATCAGATTTAAGCAAGATTATTTGATAAACAAGTATATGAGTGGAAAGCTATTGTATTTGTATATTCCTGTTGATAAGTGAATTAATTTCCTTTCTGTATGTCTCCCTATTGTAATCAGCTTTTTCTTTGTATTTTGTAGCTGTAATTCACAACTGTCTTTATATTAATGTTTTTCCAAATCCTCTAGTGATTATTATACTTAAATGTATACACCCATTGCCCACGTTAATATTACAATACTGTAATACTGTTTTGTGGTTTCTTTTTTCACCTAACAATGTGTTGTACGTCTTTGTGAATCAAGAAGTAGTATACTTATATAATATTTTTAAAGTAAGCTTATTTTTAAAAATTTTCTCTTTTTTTTTTTTTTGACTAGGTAATACATGTGTGAGGTACAAATACAAAAGGTACAAAAGGGTATATGGTAAAAAGTAAGTCTCTCTCATCACTGTCCCCTAACCATCTTGTTTCTCTCCTTAGATATTCTATATAATATTCTTTTTTATTGGCTGTGTAATATTCTTTAAGTGGTAATGCTATATATATTTTTTGAAACAGGGTCTTGCTGTGTTGCCCAGGTTGGAGTGCAGTGGTGTGCTTATGGCTTACTACAACTTCTTCCTGGGCTTAAGTGATCCTCCTGCCTCAGCCTCCTGATTAGCTAGGACTATAGGTGTACACCACCATGCCCGTCTAGTTTTTAAAGTTTTTTTTTTTGTGGAGATGGGGTGTTACTGTGTTGCCAGGCTGGTCTTGTACTCTTGGCCTCAGGTGATCCTCCTGTCTTGGCCTCCCAAAGTGCTAGGATGTTAATGCTCCTATTTATATATATTCTCATACATTTGATAATGAGAGTGAGAAAAAAAATATATATATATATATACTCATATATTTAGGTTTCTGACTTTACAGTGGTGTGTAATATTCTTGAAGCTAAATTGTTTTATACATTTTTAGTTAATTTTTAAATATTACTTTCAAGTGTGGAAGTGCTGGGTTAAAATAGAGTCCTAGGAAAGTAGGTCAATATTAGAAAGTCCTGTATTTTAGAGGTCATTTAAAAATGACTGTAGGAAACCAATTAGGAACTCATCTGCAGAAATGGAAAAGGAAGTGGTAGCAGTAGATGTGATAGCTAAAGGAGAGGGTAGAAAGAGAAGATAATTGCAGGGATAGAAGAATAAGGAAGGGAAACAGTTATGCTGTGACCTTTAAACATGCAGGTAAATGACTCCTTCCAAAGATAATTGTGGCTCAGAGTTGTGGAATCTGACCAGTCTTCATATTCCTGTTACTTTCCTGATCATGAACCTTCCATGATTTCCCATTGTCAACCTGTTTTCCTAGACTTTGTTTTTATTTCTCTGAAAACACAATTCAATAACCATTAATCAAGTGCCTATTAAAAATTCATTTATTAAATGAATATTCTAGGCACTATGAATATGCAGTGAACTAAGACATAGGTCTGTCTTCTTTAAACACATAGTCTAATGGGAGAGATAAGAGGCAGTTACAATTCAGCTAGATAAAGGACTTTAGGCACTAGGAGGAGAGGCACCTATCTAGATTTGATCTGGCTAAGCTTTCAAGAGAAAGTTTACTTGTACAAGGAGTTGGGGCAGAGGGATGTGATGGATTTCGAGCAGAGAGAACATCATGAGTGAGGGCATGAAAATGATAAAAAGCATGATAGGCTAGGGATGTAAGTTTGGAGTGATAAAGAAGCCAGTCTTATTTTAAGACCTAGGAATTTTGCTTGGCGGCAGTAAGGATCAGGGGAGTGGTACATGTATAGTTTAGAAAGACCATACTTCAATAGGAGAATGGTTGATGGGAGGCAAGAAAGAAGCACAGGATGCAAAGTCATAAGAATGATATACTAGACTTTGGGGACTCGGAGGGGGAAGGTTGGGATGGGGGTGAGGGATAAAGACTACATATTAGGTACAGTGCACACTGCTTGGGAGACGGGTACACTAAAATCTCAGAAATCACCATTAAAGAACTTATCCATGTAAACAACCACCTGTATCCTAAAAACTATTGAAATAAAAATTTAAGAAACAAAACTTAAAAAAGAAGCACAAAATCAGTTAGGTTCCTATTGCTGTAATTCATATTGGAGTGGTGTAGTATATGGAACTAAAGGAGTGACAGCCAGAATGGAGGAGAGCTTTAATCAATAGGATTTGGTGTTTGAATAGATAGATGATATAGATGAGAGAGGATGAGAAGTCCAGGATGATAATGTCTTGGGCAATATGTGGATGGTGATGCCATCACTGATGTAGGAGAAATTCAGTTTGGATTTGTTGAGTTTAGTGCACGAGGGACATTGAAATGGAGAGGCCAAGTGGGCAGTTGGATATAGTAGCCTGGGGCTCAGGAGAGAGGTCCTAGTTGGAGATACAGGTTTGGAATTGTCTTCTGACTGTAGATGAAAATCTTGTTTTTGTAATTCTGTTGGTTGTCCTTAGCTACTCTTCTCTGCTTTCCTCCCCTATTTTGCTATTCTGCCCTCTAGCTATGATGAACTATATTTGCAATTTATTTCTTTCCTTTTTTTTTTTTTTGACAGAATCTCGCTTTGTTGCTTAGGATGGGGTGCAGTGTTGCTATCACGACTCACTGCAGCCTCAACCTTCTGGGCATAAGTGATCCTCCCACCTCAGTCTCCTGAGTAGCTGAGACTACAGGCATGTGCTACCATGCCCAGCTGATTTTTAAACTTTTTATAGACACAGCATCTTCCTATATTGCCCAGACTAATCTTCTCGAACCCTGCCCTCAAGTGATCCTCCTGCCCCAACCTCCCAAAGTGTTGGGATTAAAGGTGTGAGCCGTGGCTCCTGGCCTGCACTTTTGTGAACCTTCCAAGTTCTTATTTGCATTCCTTTTGTGCATGCTTTCTCCTTGTTTGCCTACAACCTGGGCTGGGGACCTAAATACCCCTCTGAATTTTCATAGCGTCCTTTGTGAGTCTGTATCATGGCAATTCACTTGTCTACCACAATAGATTGTCTGTTCGATAATGGCAGAGATTGTGTCTTGTCTTTGTAGCCTCAGAACTAGCATACTTTGGAACATAGTCGACATTTAATAAATATTTAGAAATAAATATTTAATAGAACTGGTAGCAACAAATACAGAAACTCTTTTATATACAAATAAAATAGATTTTGAATGGCTATTTGTAAATCCTTAAATTCATTGTTGTTAAGCATGATATTTTTTATGGAGAGACTCAGTCTTTCTAGATGCAAATAATGTGAGCCATTCTTCTCATGATGAACTTTGACCACTAGGTAATGACAGTTGACTGAAGTACTAGGAAAAGTTGACATAAAATTGTCCAAAAACAATGCGAAAACTCTCTTTTTAATTATTGAAAATAAGAATTATATTTGCCTAATCCTGTGTCAAATGATAGAGGTAAGTGTATACTAGATATAATTTATGCTGTTTCTTTTTTTGTTTGTTTTTCTTTTTTCCCCAGAGATGGAGTCTTACTTTGTCACCCAGGCTGGAGTGCAGTGAGGCAATCATATCATAACTCAACTGTAGCCTCAAACTCCTGGGCTCAAGTGATCCTCCTACCTCAACCTCCTGAGTAGTTAGGGCTACAGGCATGCACCTCTACTTCTATTTTTTTTTTTTTTTATAATAAACTCTTAGTTTGTGATTTATTTTTTTAAATTTTAGGAGGGGTTTATTTCAACTATTCAGTACCTAAATGCTTTCCCTGATCCCTTGATATTGGTTGGTATATAAGATTAACAAAGTAAGCTGATCTATGTACAGATTTACAGTTTCTTATCTATAACTCAGAAACTCAAAAATGGCAAAAAAAAACCTCCACCAAAAACAAAAAAACCCTGCCCTGAATTCATTTGGCCATGCAGTCTAATCTGAACTGATATGGTGCTTGTTATAATCTTTATTTAGTGTGAATGTTGATACGTGTGGCTGCAGAAATATTGGTGTTTTGATTACAGGGTGCTGCTGCAGAAGCCACTGGGGGGTCTAAAGTAATATGCAGTATTTGGATTATATTATCTTTCTAGAAATCTAAAAGTCAGGATTCTAAAAGGCATTTGGCTCCAGAGATTTCAGATGAGGGACTCTGGGTCTGTATTAGTCTAAGCAAAACATCAGCAGGGAGGTAAATGCATGGCAGAAAATGTTATGCAAATCGAGAAACTTAAGTAGGTACATCTTATCAGCTATTTATACAACACTGTAAATAATATAATATATTTAATGATATTTAATGATATGGAATATTAAGGTTATATGTGACATTGTGAATGAATAAAATTTGAATAGAGAAACTGTTTTACAGAATGTTCCGCACCCTTCCCCCTCCGGCCTTTTTTTTGTTACAGCAAAGTTCTCATATAGATGTGGTTCGTTTTCCATGTGTGGTTTATATCAATGAAGTCCGAGTCATACCCCCAGGAGTAAGAGCCCATAGCAGTCTGCCAGACAATAGAGCATATGGGTAAGTCAACTCTCTTTTTAAAAGTATTTTTTGGTAAAAGATTGTCTTAGAAACATATTCTTAAATGCAAAAATGTAAGGGAATAGTTTACAAGTAATAAAATCCTGAAACTATTCAGTTATGGTTATGCTGCATTGTAATTAGATCTATATTTTCTGTATAATGCATATATCATCTTAAACCTGAAAACAGTAATTATTTGACCTGTGTACTAGGTAAGATTTTTCTTTATTCATTTTTTTTTAACTGATGGTGTTAGGTTTACATTTTCTAAAATATTCTGGGATGGTATAACCAGGTAGATGAAGTATTTTTAACCTGATTTTTCTCTTGAAAATAAGTGGGAATTAGTTGAAATATGTACAAGTGTATTTTACTCTTATTACCGTTATTGCTACCTTTTTTTTTTTTTGAGATGGAGTTTTGCTCTTGTTGTCCCGTCTGGAATGCAATGGCGTGATCTTGGCTGACTGCACCCTCTGCCTCCCGGGTTCAAACGAGTCTCCTGCCTCAGCCTCCTGAGTAGCTGGGATTACCCCGCTACCATACCTGGCTAATTTTTTGTATTTTTAGTAGAGACAGGGTTTCACAATATTGGTCAGACTGGTCTGACCTAGCACTTTGGGACTGGTAATCCCAGCACTTTGGGAGGCCGAGGCGGGAGGATCACCTGAGGTCCGGAATTCGAAACTAGCCTGGCTAACATGGAGAAACCCTGTCTCTACTAAAAATACAAAATTAGCCAGACGTGGTGGTGCATGCCTGTAATTCCAGCTACTCGGGAGGCTGAGGCAGGAGAATTGCTTGAATGTGGGAGGTGTAGGTTGTGGTGAACTCAGATTGTGTCATTACACTCCAGCCTGGGCAACAAGATGAAACTGTGTCTCAAAAAAAAAAAAAAAAAAAAAAGAGTTAAACTAGCTACTTTGTGATGCGTGTTATGGGACAGATTCAAAGTTAAGGGCTTGTTTCTTCATAATTGTGGAAAATAGTTCATTGTTTGTAGAAATAGGTATAAAGTCTTCATAGGCGCCATTCAAAAATTAAAAGATACACAACAAGAAAAATCTTTAATGTTTATAGTGGAGGATCGTTATAATTGACTTCATATATTTTTTTCCATGTTTAAGAAAATTGACTCATGTTTTCCTATATGTTTCTTCCTGATTTTCCTATAAAGGGAGCTTTGTGTAGAATGAGAAAGATTGGATAGTGATAGTATATCCAACAGTCTTGTCTAATTGTACTGCTTTTGGCCAAAGAAAGTTTGTCATTTATTGCTCCATAACAAAGTATAGCAAATTTAGCAGCTTAAAACTTCACATTTATTATCTCACATTGTTTCTGAGGGTCAGGATTCTGGGAGTTGCTTAGCTGGCTCAGGTTCTTTTGTGAAATTGTAGTCAAGATATAGACTGGGGCTGAAGAATTTGCTTGGTAGCTCACTCACGGGGCTGCTGGCAGGAGGCTTCACTTCTTTGCCAGGAGATCCTCTCCATGGGCTTGTTCATGTCATGACGCAGCTTATTCCAGAGTGAGTGATCTAAGAGTGAGAGAGCATGCCCAAGAGAGAAGCCACAGGCAGTGTGTTTTATAACTTAACATCAGAAGGTGACGTATTATCATCTTTACCATATTCTGTAGGTTACATATTCTGCTGCTACAGTGTGGGAGGGGCCTACATAGGGTGTACACCCTACCACATAGGGTGTGAATACCAGGAAGCAAGTGTCATTGGGGCCATCTTAGAGGCTGGCTACCATAGCAGACAAGTTGGATTTCAGCAATTAGCTGCCATTGGTAGGATTATTTGTTTCATTTTCTGTTATCCTAATCCTCTTCCTTTTTCTTAGCTGGAGATGTGTGGCTTTTCATGTTGTAATAACTCTAAACATAAAGTATCAGAAACAAATTTATACATGAATAGTATGCTATGGAACAGTAAAATAAAGTATTAATGCAATAAAACAAATGTAAGAGTGAGGCCCCGGGCATGGTGGCTTATGCCTGTAATCCTAGCACTATGGGAGGCTGAGGCAGATAGATCATTTGAGGTCACTAGTTTGAGACCAGCCTAGTCAACATGGTGAAACCATGTCTCTATTAAAAACACAAAAATTAGCCAGCTATGGTGGTGCGCACCTGTAATCCCAGCTACTCAGGAGGCTGAGATAGGAGAATCGTCAGAACCTGGGGGGTGGAGGTTGCAGTGATCTGAGATCGCAACACTGCACTCCAGTCTGGGCAACAGAGCAAGACTCCATCTTAAAAAAAAGAAAGAAAAAAGAGCCAGGAAGACCAGAATCTGCAAGTTGAAAGCAGTGTTAGAGATCAAGTAATATTAGTGGGCATACTTTATAATAGTGTTTTTTCTCATTATAAAATTTAGAAATGCTTAGATAAAATTAAAATCCCTTTAATTTCTTTATTCTGGTAGGGTGGGTGGCTCAGGCTGCTAATCCCAGCACTTTGGGAGGCCGAGGCAGGAGGATCACTTGAGACCAAGAGTTTGGAGACCCCATCTCTACAAAAAATTTAAAAATTAGTTGGGCGTGGTGGCTCATGCCTGTAGTCCTCACTACTTGGGAGGCTGAGGTGGGAGGATTGCTTGAACCCAGGAGTTCAAAGTTGCAGTGAGCTGTGATTGTGCCATTGCCCTCCAGCTTGGGTGACAAAGCCAGACTGTGTTTCAAAAAAAAAAAAAAAGTAATAATTTTAATTCCTCTGTTCCAAGAGCATCTTAACATTTGATGTATATTTTTAATGTGTGTTTGTGTGTGTGTTCATACATATATATATGTATGCTTGTATATCTATTTTATTATTACTTTTTGCAAATATGATACCTTACATGAGGTTAGGTTTTTTAGAGTCGCCGAGTTGTAAGATGACTGTCTAGTGCAGTCAGATTTCCTTTGATTCTTTAAATCGTTTTTCAGTGACCAGGACCTGAGCCTTTGGGGTCTCAAAAGTAAAGAAAGAGTTTGTATTTTAGCTGTTTTTCCTTTTCTGGAGATACTGAAGTCCAGGGTCTAGTTTAAAGAAGGGCCAAGAGGGATCAGGTGCAGTGGCTCATGCCTGTAATCCCAGCACTTTGGGTGGGTGAGATGGGTGGATCAGCCGAGGTCAGGAGTTCGAGACCAACCTGGGCAACATGGTAAAACCCCATCTCTATTAAAAATACAAAAATCAGCCGGACCTGAAGGCACATGTCTGTAGTCTCAGCTACTTGGGTTGCTGAGGTAGGAGGAGCGCTTGAACCTGAGAGGCGGAGGTTGTGGTGAGCCGAGATCGCACCACTGCACCCCAGCCTAGGTGACAACAGCAAGAATCCTCTCAAAAAAAAAAAAAAAAAAGAAAAAGAAAAGAAAAAGTAGTAAAGAAGGGTAAGAGGAAGAGACTAGAGTTGTTGGGCGCTTGTGATTGAATTTGGGTAAGGCAAATGTATGTTGTTATTTTGCTGTTACTTTTTAGTGTTTTATGTATTCCTTTATTTCATTTATAAGATATCAGGAGTACTTTTACATCATTAAATATTATTTGATTTTATGATTTCTAATAGCTACATAGTCTAATGAATGACTATACTATAAATATATTTGATTAGCCTCCTATGTGGGGACCATTAGATGGTTTTTAGTTTTCAAATTACAAGTAATAGTATGATGAATATCCTCTTGAAAAAATCTGTTCAAATATCAAGGTTTTCTGTAGAAACACTTTCTAGAAAAAAGTACATCAAGTGGTGTGTCTTTGTCCATTTTGTGTTACTTTAACAGACTACCACAGACTGGATAATTTATAAAGAAATTTTAATCTCAAAGTTCTGGAGACTGGGAAGGCCAGTATCAGGGTGCCAGCAATCTGGCAAGAATGTTCTTGCAGCTTCATCTCATGGTGGAAGGCAAGAGCCAGAGAGCCCAAGAGAGCAAAAGGGAGCAGAACTTGTTTTGTTAACAAGCATACTGTCACAGTAACTAATCCACTCCCCAGATAACAGCATTCATTCATTCATGAGGGCAGAGTCCTCATGACCTAGTTGCCTCTTGTTAGGCTTGCCTCCCAACACTGTTGCATTGGGGATTAAATTTCCAGTACATGAAATTTGTGGGATACTTTCAAATAGTAGCTTGATGTGAACATTTTCTTAGTCTACTGAATTTTATTGCCACGTTGCTTTTCAGAACGATTATGCCTGTTTGTGCTTCTACCAGAAGTGCATACAGGAAACTCTTTGATAGTACTCTAGACATTATAGTTATTAACATTTGGATTTTTATATAAGTGAACAAGAATAAAGCATATGGTGTTCAAAGTCAAGATTTTAGTTGAATTTGAGGAATTTCAACCAAGGGTGCTATGGTATAATATCTTTTACATAAAGGGTAGCAAGATTTTAGTCTAGTGCAAATTAAATAAGCTCTGATATTAACCAAATAATCTATTTTTAGAAACCCTGAAATATTTTTGTAAATTGCTGCTGTACAAATATCAATTGGCTTTAAGTCACAACTTAGGGCTCTGATGCTAACATTACTATTATAGTCTTGAATTAATGTGGATTAAGTTGAAATTGTAATTATACAACTCGAAGCTAGCTAATCCCTGATTCTTTTGTTAATGAAAGGTCACAGGCATGGTGCAGCAGCTTATGCCTGAATCCCAGCACTTTGGGAGGCTGACGTGGGAGGATCACTTGAGTTTAGGAGCTTGATTCGAGACCAGCCTGGGCAACATAGTAATACCTTGTCTCTACTTAAAAAACAAAAAAATTAGACCAGTGTAGTGGCATATACCTGTAGTCCCAGCTACTTGGGAGGCTGAAGCAGGAGGATTGTTTGAGTCTGGGAGCTGGAGGTTACAGTGAGCTATAGTCACACCACTGCACTCCAGCCTGGCAAGAAAGCAAGACTGTCTCTAAAAGGAAGGGGAGGCCAGACACAGTGGCTTACGCCTATAATCCCAGCACTTTGGGAGGCTGAGGCGGGTGAGTCACCTGAGGTCAGGAGTTTGAGACCAGCCTGGCTAACATGGCGAAACCCCATCTCTACTAAAAGTACAAAAAAATCAGCTGGGCGTGGTGGTGCATGCCTGTAATCCCAGCTGCTCAGGAAGCTGAGGCAGGAGAATTGCTTGAACCCAAGAACAGAGGTTGCCATGAGCCGAGATCGTGAAATCGTGCCTGCCATTGCACTGCAGCTTGGGTAACAAGAGCGAAACACTGTAACTCCGTCTCAAAAAAAAAATAGGAATAGTGATAGCATGCAAAATATACTTGATTAAAATTTGATATTCAATAATACTTAAAAGGAGCTGTTGGCTACTTGAGATTGGATGTAAATAAAGTTACATACAATATCATAGTTAACTATATTTTTGTTATTTAAATCTTAGGAATATCATATTCTAATTCTAGAATTGCTCTTAACTTTGTACTTACTGTGTTATTTGTTTTAATTTAGGAAGTATTTGTTACAAAGGCTGATGTTTCAACTTTGTTTCATTCACAGAGAGACATCTCCGCATACATTTCAATTAGACTTATTCTTCAACAATGTAAGCAAACCAAGTGCCCCTGTTTTCGATAGGTTGGGAAGGTATGTACCTGCTGGGTAATTTCAGCGGAACTCATGAGTTAGTAAGCAACACCTTTTAATTGATTCTTTAGATAGAGGAAAAGGATATATCTGCTGGTAGACCCAAGAACACAGGGTTTAATTGTGTCAAGGCTGTAGTAAAGAAATGTCGAACTCCTAAGGAGATGTTGAGTTTATAAAGTAAAAATTTAAATGTGTGAAACAGACATTGTTTGTTAACTTGTTACTCATGCATGCCTTTCTTATATACATGATACTTTCACACATGATAGTAACCTTCTAATTTGGAAAATATTTTTGATTCTAATATAGACACATTGAGAACTAATATTTTATATGTGTCTTTCACGTCACACTACTGTGCAATTTATAATTCCATAGCCACATTTTGTAAAATGAAACTTTTGTAAGTAGATAACCTCTTTTTTGATTATTTAGTACATGCTACGTAGTTTTTTTCAGGTTAGGTATTATTAAACCTGTTGTTATGATGTCTGCAAACAAATGGGTTTGCTTAGAACTCATAAAATAAAAAAAAATTAAAGGCAGCTTAAAAATGAGAAAATGTCTATTCCTGTCAGGAATTAACAGTTTCTTAGACATCACTCATTCTGTTATTGATCCTTCTCATTTATTGTTAAATTATGTTAATAATTTAACTCTTTTTTTAAGTGAAGGGAAACCTTAGATAATTTGAAGCAGGTAATTTTTAGTATTTGGAGGTGTTTTTATGTCAGTACCTACTTAATAAAAACAGGTGCTTTTCTTAAATTATGGTTGTAGTCTACATTTTTGTATGACTGTAATGCAAAGTGGTTCTTTACTCTGGCTGTACATTAGAATTACCTGGTGTGCTTTTAAAAATTTACTGATGTCCATACTAACCCCAAAGCAATTAATTCAGAATCTGGGATTAATTTATTTTTTTCTTTATCACATTTTGGGGGGCAGTACATTAAACTCAAACTTTGGTTTATTGAATCAAAACAAAAATCTAGCATTTGATTATATTAAATTATTTGAATCTAGAAAGACATCTTCGTGAACTGTGATGTTCAGTGTTTGAGCTTACATATTTATTTCTACTCTCTTGACAGCCTGGAATATGATGAGAATACTTCCATCATCTTTAGACCTAACTCAAAGGTAATTATGGAAGTCAGTTTTCAACTTGTCATTACTATTTGCTCTCAACTCCATTTAAAGTTTTTGATCCATATAAATCAGTGTTGCAGAATGTCATCTCTTATCTGATTCTTCTAGCATCTAGACACTATTTTATTTTTTATTATTTATTTATTTATTTATTTATTTTTTTGAGACAGAGTCTAGCTCTGTTGCCCAGGCTGGAGTGCACTGGCCGGATCTCAACTCACTGCAAGCTCCACCTCCCGGGTTTACGCCATTCTCCTGCCTCAGCCTCCCCAGTAGCTGGGACTACAGGCGCCCGCCACCTCGCCCGGCTTTTTTTTTTTTTTTTTTTTTTTTTGTATTTTTAGTAGAGAGGGGGTTTCACTGCATTAGCCAGGATGGTCTCGATCTCCTGACCTCGTGATCTGCCCGTCTCGGCCTCCCAAAGTGCTGGGATTACAGGCTTGAGCCACCGCGCCCAGCCTAGACACTATTTTATAATGCAGTAAAGATGTCGTAATGTTTTTTACCTATAAAGCTCTTTCTTCCTCTTTCGAGTCAAGAAGAGGCCAGCATTTGTGCTTTACCATCTTTCATTTAGATAGGCAAGTTCAGAAGATGACAGGCAGGCAAATTGTTATTAGACACTACTGTGCCTTAATTAAAGTTTCTTTTAAAAGTACGTATTTCATATTTTTCCTTTCCTGTAAAATGTATGCCTTTTTTCTTGATATGCCAGATGCCATGCTGGAAGCATTTAGTGGCAGATTTGAAATGCAAACATAATTATGACCTGGTATGGTGCTACTCAGCTTGCTGTTTGGTTTTGGGGGGGATGGGTATTAAATCATTTGTATCCTGTTTAGACTGCAAATTGTCTTTGTTATCTGTTTATCTTCCTTCCAGTGGGATTTCTGTTCAGTCTGTCAATCCTTGGCCAGTCTTCGAACCCTTCTTCTGGTCCACAGTTTCCCTGTATAGTCTAACAAAGAAATATTAATTTCTTTTTTTCCTTATTGTGCCTCCAGAAGGGGCCCTGGTAACACTTATAACTTCATCTTTAACCAACGTGGTGGGGTGGAAACAGAACTCTGAAGTCAGGGCCTTTGATTTCTATTGCAGGCTCTTCTTCACATGCTCTGGTTTTCTTATTTCCTAAAAGGGAATGACAATATCTGCTCTCTTAATTATGAAGATCTAGCTATTAATGTAGGTAAACTCTAAAAAGCATAAAGTTATTTTTATCTTATAGGGAAATACTGAAGGTTAATGGCATTGGCAAAAGTCTTTAATCTTTTTAGGAGAAAGTTTGTTTGCAAAAACCATTTGTATAATGCCTCTGGGTTCCCTTACTTTTTTTTTTTTTTTTTTTTTATGAGACCGAGTCTTGCTCTGTCGCCCAGGCTAGAGTGTGCAGTGGTGTGATCTTGGCTCACTGCAACCTCCACCTTCTGGGTTCAAGCAATTCTCTGCCTCAGTCTCCTGATTATCTGGGATTACAAGTGCCTGCCACCACGCCCGGCTAATTTTTGTAATTTTAGTAGGCATGGGGTTTCACCATCTTGGTCAGGCTGGTCTTCAACTCCTGACCTTGTGATCCACCCACCTCAGCCTCCCAAAGTGCTGAGATTACAGGCGTGAGCCACTGCACCTGGCCAGTTCACTTACTTTTTAACGTACAATGTGGGTACATAAAATATACCTGCATGTATGAATTTGGCTTATGAGAAGAATGCTATGCAGTTTTATGGACTTTATCATTCTTGACACTGAGCATCATTTGTGCTTTTGGTCCCTTCTACCACCCCTGTACCTATTGGGGTTTAATTTATTAATTAGCAATAACTCCTACTTAATTTTATTCTTATTTCTTTTCTCCTGGATTGGAGTCTGGTTATACTTTTGAACAAGGTTGACGTAAAGCATAGGACTGGGAGATACAATCTTAGGACAGGTGTGGGTGTAGTTATGGTAACTCTGGAGAGTCACATTAAAAGCTGTGCCTGGGTGAATTTCACTTTGTGTTGACTTTGCATTTTCAGCATACTTTTAAAGACTTTAGTTGAACCACAATCTAATTTGATATCAGCTAACTTCTACCATTTTAAAACATGACTTTGAAAGATTTTTTTTCCCTCCCTAAAAATCAGGTGAATACTGATGGTCTGGTGCTAAGAGGCTGGTATAACTGTCTGACACTGGCAATATATGGATCAGTGGATAGAGTGATAAGCCATGACAGAGACTCTCCACCACCACCACCTCCACCTCCACCACCTCCCCAGCCACAACCAAGTTTGAAAAGGAATCCAAAACATGGTGAGAATTTTAAATTTGCTTTTGCAAGTGAAACTTATATCCGTGGTGTAAAAAAAAAATGATTCGAAGAGTGCTTTTCTACCTTTTGTTCTTGTTTTGTTTTATTTTTTGAGAGGGAGAGAGGAAGAAGAGAGGGGGAAAGTGGGGAGAGAGGGAGAGAGGAGGTGAGAGGGAGAAGCAGAGGGGCAGAGGGGGAGAGAGGGAGGAAGAGGGGGTGATAGGAGGAAGAGAAGGAAAGAAGAGGAGGCAAGAGAGAGAAGGGGAGGGAGAGAGAGGGAGGGAAAGTGAGGGACTGGCGGGAGAGAGTGAGCAAGCACACCTCTTTCACCTTTTGAACCTTGCTTAAGACTTGACAAGATAGCTATCTGTTAGTCTCCCATTCTTGTCTATAAGAGTTTCTTTTTATGTTGAAGTGGTGACATTTTATTTTCTTCCTCTGTTTTCCTAGAGAGCTTTTAAAACTGACCCAAGGGAATTTTTTCCCATTTAAAATATCTTAATGACAATGCAATCCAGTGACTATTCATGGTTTACTATTAAAATTATTTGTAAATGAATTGAAAAATAGGCAGGGAGTTTGTGTATTCCCGGAGTACTTGTATAAATGACATTTTTTTTTCAAGAGTGCATATAAAATTTGATTAGGTATATACATCTTAACTAATGTAGATTTCTTCCACTTTTGAGAACCTTTTGCTCCTTAACTGGAAACAAGAAAAATAAGAACTTCAGTGGCTTTCTTTCAGAAGGTAGGCAGCTGGACTCATGTTTCTTAGAATCTCTTCTCACTCCAGTGTTAATTACTGTGAGAAGTTGACCACAAGGCTGGGTGCAGTGGCTCATGGCTGTAATCCTAGCACTTTGGGAGGCTGAAGTGGGAGGATTGCTTGAGGTCAGGAATTCAAGACCAGCCTGGCCAACATGGCGAGACCTTATGTCTATTAAAAAAAAAAGCAGTTGACACAATGAGATTCATAGCCAGCTGCAGTGGTATGCATCTGTGGTCCCAGCTACTCAAGAGGCTGAGGCAAAAGGATCAATTGAGCCCAGGAATTCGAGTCCATTCTGGGCAACATAGTGAGACTCCCATCTGTAGAAATAAATAGGTTGGGCATGGTGGCTTATGCTTGTAATCTTCACACTTTGGGAGGCTGAGATGGGAGGATTGCTTGAACCTATAGGAGTGTGAGACCAGCCTGGGCAACATAGGGAGAACCTGCCCCTATCAAAAAAAACAAAAGAAAGAATTAGCTGGGCATGATGGCATGTGCCTGCGGTCCAGCTACTCTGGAGGCCGAGGTGGGAGGACCCCTTGAGCCTGGGAAGTTGAGACTGCAATGAGTCATGATTGTGCCACTGTACTCCAGCCTAGGCAACAGAGCAAATCCCTGTCTCAAAAACAAAAACTAAAACCCACACACAAGATGAATAAATAAAAGGAGTTTCAAGAATGCATTTTGAAATTATAATTAAAGTCACAAAGGAATAATATTTTGCTTTATAATTAGCATTTTTGTGACTATAAATGACCTTTGTTTCTCTGAATCCTGATATAGTAATGTGGTGTGAGCTCTTTTTTTTCTGATGGTGGTCATACACTGTACTTTTCTTATATCTTACCTGCTAAGCATAGCTACTCTTTCAGTTTTCTTTTTCTTTTAGTCCTTCATTTTTCTGTGCTTGTTTTTTTTTTTTTAACCAAACCGTGAGCTCCTTGTGGATAAAAAGTATGTTTTACATATATTTGTGTTTTCAGTCTTATCATAGTGTCTGACGTATGTAGTGGTTACTCTAAAAATTTGTTCAATTTACTGATTTGTTTTAAAATTGACACTTAAGTACATATATACATGTGTTTTTAACTTTTTATTTAAATTTTTTTTTAATTTAGTTTTTTTGTTTTTAGAGACAGGATTTTGTTCTGTCTTCCAGGCTGGAGTGCAGTGGCCTGATCATAGCTCAATATAACCTCGTAATCCTGGACTCAAGCAGTCCTTCCACCCCACCCTGTGGAGTAGCTAGGACTACAGACGTGTGCCACCCTCCGTCCCAATTCATTTTTTTGTAGAGATTGGGTCTCACTATGTTGCCCAAGTTGGGTCTCAAACACCTAGCCTCGAGTGATCCTCCCAACGCAGCCCTTCAAAGTGCTGGGTTGATAGGTGTGAGCCACCACACCTGGCCCCTTAACTTTTTACTTTGAGATAATTATAGATTGACTGGAGGTTGCAAAGAAATATACAGGGAAGTCCTGTACACTCTTTAACCTCCCCCAGTGATAACATCTTTTATAAATATAGTATAATATCAAAACCAGAAAACTGGTGTTGGTGAATCTGTGGAGCTTATTCAGATTTCACTAGTTAGACATGCACTTGTTTGTGTACGTGTAGCTCTGCATTTTTACGTCATGTGTACAGCCTTGCATAACCAACACCATGATCAAAATACTTAACTGGGCTGGGTGCCGTGGCTCACGCTTGTAATCCCAGCACTTTGGGAGGCTGAGGAGGGTGGATCACTTGAGGTCAGGAGTTTGAGACCAGCCTGGTCAACATGGTGAAACCCTATCTCTGCTAAAAATACAAAAATTTGCTGGGCGTGGTGGTGCATGCCTGTAGTCCCAGCTACTTGGGAGGCTAAGGCAGGAGAATCACTTGAACCCTGGTGGTGGAGGCTGCGGTGAGCCAAGATCGTGCCATTGCACTCCACCCTGGGCAACAGAGCAAGACTCCATCTCAAAACAAAACAAAACAAAAAAAGAAAACCCCAAACTTCACTACACCATTGCCCCAAGATTGCCTATTACCCCGTTATAGCCATATTCATCCCACCCATCGCTAGCCTTTGGCAGCCACTGGTCTGTTCACCATCTCTATAGTTATATTATTTTACACATTTTACATCAATGGAATCGTGCAGTATCTTTGTGAGATTTACTTTTTTCATTCAGCATAATTTCATTGAAGTTCAACTTATTATATATGAATAGTTTGTTCTTTTTTTATTGCTGAGTGGTATTACACAGTATAGATGTACCAAAATTTATTTAACTGCTCACCTGTTGAAGGACATTTGGGTAGTCTCTATTTTTTGGCTATCACAAATAAAGCTGAACATTCCCATATTTTTTTTGCATGAAAATAAAACCTTGGGATTATGTCCAAGCCTAAGAGTGTATACATTATATTTTGGTATGTGAGAAGTCAGAAATTCTAATGTTACCGGTATAGATTAATTAGCAAAATTTCTGTTAAGATGCCAGGAAGGAAGGGTTTATCATCAGTTAATTCTTAAGATAGAAGTCTCAAATGATGAAAAGTATTTTTTCAGTATGTGGGAAGTCAGAAATTCTAATGTTATTAATATAGATTAATTAGCAAAATTTCTAAGACACCAGGAAGAAAAAGTTTATTATCAGTTATTTCTGAACATGAAAATCTCAAGTGATGAAAGGTGTTTTTTCACCCATTCATTTCCTTATACTTTAACATGATTATCTTTGTTCTACTTGGGGATTGATTTGTTCTAGGACTATCTGTGTATACCTAAATCTGTGCATACTCAAGTCCTGAAATTGGCCTTGAGGAACCTGCATATACAGAAAGTCAGCCCTTTATATATATGCAGATTTTGCATCCTCAAATACCATATTTTAGATCTCTGTTTGCTTTAAAAAAAAATCACATGTAACTGGTTTGAAACACAGTTCAAAGCCATGTTGTTTGGGGGCCATCTGTAATTTGAAAGTTCTTTTTCTGTCTCCCATAAAACACTAGCTGATGGGGAGAAAGAAGATCAGTTTAATGGAAGCCCTCCAAGACCGCAGCCAAGGGGACCAAGAACTCCTCCAGGACCCCCTCCACCTGATGATGATGAAGATGATCCTGTGCCTCTGCCAGGTATAAATAAAACCAGTGCTAAGGTTTTCCCCCCTAGTTAATAGTACGTTTTTGTTTTTGTTTTGAGATGGTCTCACTCTGTCGCCCAGGCTGGAGTACAGTGGCTCACTGCAGTCTTGGCTACCTGGGCTTAAGTGATCCTCTCACCTTAGCCTCCTAATAGCTGGGACTACAGGTGTGCATCACCACGCCTTGCTAATTTTTAAAATATATGTGGAGATGGGGTCTCACTATTTTGCCCAGGCTGGAACTCCTGAGCTAAAGTGATCCATCTGCCTTAGCTTCACAAGGTATTAGGATTATAGGCATAAGCCACTGTGCCTGGCTAATAGTGCTTTTTGATTAAAGAAAAGAAATTAGGTGCTAGTAATCAAATCTTGATGCAGTCTCTCCCCATGCTGTGCAGTATTTCCTTGTGTTTTTCTTTTTCTTTTCTTTTTTTTTTTTTTTTTTTTTTTTTGAGACGGAGTCTCGTGCTGTGTCACCCAGGCTGGAGTGCAGTGGCGATCTCGGCTCACTGCAAGCTCCGCCTCCCAGGTTCACGCCATTCTCCTGCCTCAGCCTCCGAGTAGCTGGGACTACAGGCGCCCGCCACCACGCCCGGCTAGTTTTTTGTATTTTTAGTGGAGACGGGGTTTCACCATGTTAGCCAGGATGGTCTCGATCTCCTGACCTCGTGATCCACCCGCCTCGGCCTCCCAAAGTGCTGGGATTACAGGCTTGAGCCACCGCGCCCGGCCTTCTTTTTCTTTTTCTTTTTTTTTTTTTTTTTGAGACAGGTTTTTGCTCTGTGACCCAGGCTAGAGTACAGTGGTGCCATCCCAGCTCACTCCAGCCTTGACTTCCTGGGTTCAAGAAATGCTCCCACCTCACTACTCTGCTGTAGTGACATGTACAAAAGAGTACCAGTTAAAAAGCAGTAGTAGTGGGCTGGGTGTGGTGGCTCATGCCTGTAATCCTAGCACTTTGGAAGGCTGAGGCAGGAGGACCTCTTGGGCCCAGGAGTGTGAGACCAGCCTGGGCAACATACGGAGACCATTTCTCTATTAAAAATAAAAGTAAAATAAAATAAAAATAGGCCGGGCGTGGTGGCTCACACCTGTAATCCCAGCACTTTGGGAGGCCGAGGTGGGTGGATTACTTGAGGTCAGGAGTTCAAGACCAGCCTGGCCAACATGGTGAAACCCCATCTCTATTTTTTTTTTTTTTTGAGACGGAGTCTTGCTCTGTCCCCCCTGGCTGGAGTGCAGTGGCGCGATCTCGGCTCACTGCAAGCTCCGCCTCCCGGGTTCCTGCCATTCTCCTGCCTCAGCCTCCCAAGTAGCTGGGACTACAGGCACCTGCCACCGCGCCCGGCTAATTTTTTGTATTTTTAGTAGAGACGGGGTTTCACCATGGTCTCGATCTCCTGACCTTGTGATCCGCCCGCCTCGGCCTCCCAAAGTGCTGGGATTACAGGCGTAAGCCACCGCGCCCGGCCTCCCATCTCTATTAAAAATACAAAAATTAGCCAGGTGTAGTGGCACACACCTGTAATCCCAGCTACTCAGGAGACTGAGGCAGAAGAATTGCTTGAGCCCAGGAGGCAGAGGTTGCAGTGAGCTGAGGTCATGCCACTACACTCCAGCCTGGCCGACAGAGTGAGACTCAATAAAATAAAATAAAAATAAAATAAAAATAAGTAGTATGTATTGGAAAAGATAAAAATCTGTATAGCTGCTTAAAAGCTAAAAACAAAAGGAATGGCTTAATAGTATACTTTATTATTGCTCATTGTAGAAGTTGTACAATGTATACTCAATATTTTTGAAACGGTGAGTAATTCTTTTTTTTTTAAGGGTGTTTATAAGCTACATCATCCAAAATATCATTAAGTAGTTGCCATATCCAGTCTTACTGCCTTGTGTCATTTAAACCATTAAAATAATCTGTACCTTCATATACACCATGGAATACTATGCAGCCATAAAAAAGGATGAGTTCATGTCCTTTGTAGGGACATGGATGAAGCTGGAAACCATCATTCTCAGCAAACTATTGCAAAAACAAAAAGCCAAACACTGTATGTTCTCACTCATAGGTGGGAATTGAACAGTGAGAACACTTGGACACAGGAAGGGGAACATCATACACTGGGGCCTGTTGTGGGGTGGGGGGAGCAGGGAGGGATAGCATTAGGAGATATACCTAATGTAAATGACAAGTTAATGGGTGCAGCACACCAGCATGGCACATGTATACATATGTAACAAACCTGCACGTTGTGCATATGTACTCTAGAACTTAAAGTATAATAATAAAAAAAATCTGTTCCTGAAATCTCAATTTTTCAGTGTCTGGTGACAAGGAAGAGGATGCTCCTCATAGAGAAGATTACTTTGAGCCCATTTCTCCTGATCGGAATTCTGTTCCCCAGGAAGGGCAATATTCTGATGAAGGAGAAGTAGAAGAGGAACAACAAGAAGAAGGAGAAGATGATGAAGATGATGTGGATGTAGAGGAAGAAGAGGATGAGGATGAGGATGATCGACATACAGTAGACAGTATCCCTGAGGAGGAAGAGGAAGATGAAGAGGAAGAAGGTGAAGAGGATGAAGAAGGTGAAGGTGGGTTATGTTAGCTAGGACTTTGGGGTTTACATACTAGAAACTAACTTGATGCAGCTTTGAAAAATGCAAAAGAATTTCTAGCAAAGATAAATGGGTTCCAAGAAACCCACGGGTCAGAATGTAGCTAGGCCTCAAGGCATGACTAGAAATGAGATTTCCATCTCTCCTCTGCTTTGTGTGTTTACTTTAATCTCCCCTGTTTAACCAACCAGCCTAAAAACTGCCTGACTGTATCTCAGTTTTCTGTTTGACTTGCTACAGTATGAGTTTCCCCTTGACAGCATCAGCTTTTGCCAGGAAAACAGGGTCATGTAGCAAATACATGTTGGTTAGGGATTTGGTGGCTGTTTTCAGAGTAAGGAGTGGTAAAGCTAGGTGGAATTCCTAAAGATGTCTACCACTTAGATATTTTAGCAAATGCTACAATCTTTTTAACAATTCAAGGGAAAAATCTCAGTTGCACAAGTACATGTGGCAGTATGATACAGTCCTTTAATTAGGCTTTATTTTTCCTTCGAAAGCAAAAAGTGAAAGATATTCAAGCTAACTGGCTCCTAATTTGCCCAAGAAATGGCATGTAATGTTAAAGCATTTATGCAAAATAACAGATAATCTGCCTTGGCTTTTTTCTGCAGATAGTGAAAATGAGTGTCATTTGAGAATCACAAGGGCTCTTTTACAAAGTAACAACTAGATTATCATGTGATACTTTTTTTTTTAGCTTTTCCCATTCCCAGATTATCAAATAATTCTTTTTAGATTTACTGTATTTGGCAAAAGAGTTAAATTTTAGGCAGGCAGTTTTCTTTCTTTCTTTCTTTCTTTCTTTTTTTTTTTGATACAGAGTCTCATTCCGTCAGACCCAGACTGGAGCACAGTGATGCGATCTTGGTTCACAGCAACCTTTACCTCCAGGGTTCAAGTGATTCATCCCTCAGCCTTCCGAGTAGCTGGGCTTACAGGCGCCCGCCACTATGCTCGGGTTATTTTTGTATTTTTAGTAGAGACAGGGTTTCACCATGTTGGCTAGGCTGGTCTCGAACTCCTGACCTCAAGTGATCTGCCCGCCTTGGCCTCCCAAAGTGCTGGGATTACAGGCACGAGCCACTGTGCCCAGCCATATTTTAAATTAACAAAATTTCCATCAAAATATAATGGAGGTCTACAAAACTGTGTGATAGGTAAATGCAGAGAAATAAAAATTCAGGAATGTGAAATTAATGTTATAAAAAGAATCTACAGTGGTTTTGCTGAAAATATTTGGTTTAACCTTATGATATTAGTTCTTATTTAACTTTAATATAACCAGTTTTTTTTTGTCTTAAAAATAATCTCTCAAGAGGACAAGCATAATTTCTTTCCTCCTAAGATATTTTTGTTACTTTGAGGCATTTCTAATTTTATTTCTGTGAGGAAAAAGTATCTGTTACAGAGTTAGTTGTAAAACTGAACAGATACGGAGGAATTTGCTTAAAATGTTTGTTCAGTTTTCAGGTCTCACCCTTTTCAGGAAAAAAGAAAGTTTGTCCATAATTATTCTATTAGAAATTATAAAATGTTATAAAATTGTGGATAAGATATTGGGGCAGAAGTTGGTTTTGTTGAGGAAATCATTTTTAATGTTTTATTAAAACTTTTTTGATCAATCAGAATTTATGCGTTAGACAAAGATGATGTAATACTTAAATATTATTCATACTAATTTTCAGGGGATGATGGTTATGAACAAATTTCCAGTGATGAAGATGGAATTGCTGACTTGGAACGTGAAACGTTTAAGTATCCAAACTTTGATGTTGAATACACTGCTGAAGACTTAGCTTCAGTTCCTCCTATGACATATGATCCATATGACAGGGAGCTTGTACCACTCTTATACTTCAGTTGTCCATACAAGACTACTTTTGAAATAGAAATCAGTAGAATGAAGGATCAAGGTCCAGATAAAGAAAATTCAGGGGCAATCGAAGCCTCAGTGAAGTTAACAGAACTCTTAGATTTGTATAGAGAAGACAGAGGTGCAAAATGGGTAACAGCTTTAGAAGAAATTCCAAGTTTAATAATAAAAGGGTTAAGCTATTTGCAATTGAAAAACACAAAACAAGACTCCCTTGGCCAGTTGGTAGACTGGACCATGCAAGCTTTAAATTTACAAGTAGCGCTTCGCCAACCTATTGCCTTAAATGTTCGACAGCTCAAAGCTGGGACCAAATTAGTGACCTCACTAGCAGAATGTGGGGCTCAAGGAGTTACGGAACTGCTACAAGCAGGAGTGATCAATGGATTATTTGAGCTTCTGTTTGCTGATCATGTATCATCTTCTCTTAAGTTAAATGCTTTTAAAGCTTTGGACAGTGTCATTAGTATGACAGAAGGAATGGAAGCTTTTTTAAGAGGTAGGCAAAATGAAAAAAGTGGTTATCAAAAGCTTCTGGAACTCATACTTTTAGATCAGACTGTGAGGGTTGTTACTGCTGGTTCAGCTATTCTCCAAAAATGCCATTTCTATGAAATCTTGTCAGAGATTAAAAAACTTGGTGACCATTTAGCAGAGAAGACGTCATCTGTTCCTAACCACAGTGAACCTGATCACGACACAGATGCTGGACTTGAGAGAACAAACCCAGAATATGAAAATGAGGTGGAAGCTTCTATGGATATGGATCTTTTAGAATCCTCAAATATAAGTGAAGTGGAAATAGAAAGGCTTATTAACCTCCTAGAAGAAGTTTTTCATTTAATGGAAACTGCCCCTCATACAATGATCCAACCTCCTGTTAAGTCTTTCCCAACGATGGCACGAATTACTGGACCTCCAGAGAGGGATGATCCATACCCTGTTCTCTTTAGGTAAGACATGTTTGTCTTTTGGGAAATAAATGTCACAAATCATTGGAGATAATTTTATGTGGTTGATTTTGCTGTTTATCTGATTGTAGGTAACTTATTTATGTGTAAGGATACTTGATATTTCGAAACAGTTATTCAGTAGTAGAACTGAGAAGTATGTTACTGTGGGTGAGCTTATATTGTGTTAGTTCTTTTTTTTTTTTTTTTTTTTTTTGTATTTTTAGCAGAGACGGGGTTTCACAATATTGGTCAGGCTGGTCTCAAACTGCTGACCTCATGGTCCGCCCGCCTCGGCGTGTGCCACCACGCCCAGCTAAGTTTTTTTTTTTTTTTTTTTTTGTATTTTTAGTAGAGACGGGGTTTCACCATATTGGTCAGGCTGGTCTCGATCTCCTGACCTCATGATCTCCCAAAGTGCTGGGATTACAGGCATGAGCCACTGTGCCCGGCCTGTGTTAGTTCTTAAAGCAAAATTGGGAACTTAGTGAAAGAGTTTAATAATCAACAATGATGCTTGTATAAGCATGTCTATGAGCAAGAATAAATGAGAAACTGCTGACTTGCTTCTGGGAAGGTGGTACAAAAGGATGGTGTAGGAAGGAGAGCTTTTCTATGTGGACCTGTCTGTACTTATTACTCTTAATACATTGTAAGTTAAAATTATATTTTACTAACTTAATTTTATTGTCCTGGTTAAAGATGTCTTTAAGGTTCTGTTACTACTTGTTTTTGCCGTCTACCTCTCTTGTTATCTGTTGATACAGTTTTGCCATTGTTAGGACCACTATCCATAGTAGATTTTTTATTTTGTTTTGAGACTTTCTTTCTTCCCATTTGCCTGTAAATAATTTCATAACATAAAAATGGAAAAATGGCATTTGAGTTATTTTATTACTTATTTTTGTGATTAATATTTTCATTGATTTGAAGCATAGTGCATTACCAGGAGATGGGATATGTGTCCACTCTAAAACCTCCACTTATCCAAATTCCTGTTTTTAGCTGAAACTGTCAGACCTTGTCTTAGTTTGCGTTCCCTAAAAGGATAACTTGAGTCGAAGTCTTAGGTGCAGGTTCTTTGTTTGAAAGATTATCCTACAAAGCAGAAATGCATGAAGAGAGTAAGATAAGAAGAGGAGAAAAACCAGTAAAGGAAGTGTTATTACGCTTATTATTGCTGTGGACAGCTGGGGCTCATCCTACTGGGGACCCTCTGAAGAACTGGTTAAAGTGTATCTCCTGCTTATCCTCCTAAAACATTCAGGCTGGGGCATTTATCTACCAACTCTCCCCTTTGATTCAAGGATGCCCACAAGAAACTTTAACTCTTATGCTTCTGAGCTGTTCTTGCTTGTGGTTTGAGCACCCTTTAATGGCTTTGGGAGAAACCCTGAGGAAGAAAGGTAGAGAGGCCCAAAGTGAACACTCGAGGCTGGATACTGGCAACCCTCACAGATTGTGTACTGGGAAATCAGTGGGGCAGTGATGGGAGGTTGGGGAGCAGTAATATGTAAGAGGTGGGCAGAGTATGCATTTAGGCAGGATACTTAGAAGGAATAGAAAGACAAAATGACAAGTAGGAGAGAATAGAAACCCAGGAAGCAAATAGTTTTGGGAACCAGTGAATGGTTTGTTGTGATACTGTGCAGAGGTTCAGAAGATAAGGATAGGAAATCATGTATTTTGTAACATAGATTGCAACTGGGGCTATGGCAAAAGTAGTTTAATGTAGCAGTGGGAGAGGAAGTGTGGATGAAAAGCCATTGGCCAATAAGGATTTGAAACAGTGTAGGCCACTGTTTTAAGAAATTTGGGTGGATCACCTGAGGTCAGGAGTTCGAGACCAGCCTGGCCAACATGGCAAAACCCCATCTCTACTAAAAATAAAAAACTAGAGCTGGGTGTGGTGGCTCATGCCTGTAATCCCAGCACTTTGGGAGGCTGAGGCAGGCAGATTAGCTAAGGTCAGGAGTTCAAGACCAGCCTGGCCAACATGGTAAACCCCGTTTCTACTGAAAATACAATCATTAGCCGGGTGTAGTGGTGGGTGCTTGTAATCCCAGCTACCCGGGAGACTGAGGCAGGAGAATCATTTGAACCTGGAGGTTAGAGCATGCGGTGAGCCAAGATCTGGCCACTGCACTCTAGCCTAGGCTACAGAGTGAGACTCTGTCTCAAAAAAACAAAAAAACAAAAAAACAAAAACAAAAACAAAACAGGCCGAGCATGGTGGCTCACACCTATAATCCCAGTACTTTGGGAGGCCGAGGCAGGTGGATCACCTGAGGTTGAGAGTTCAAGACCAGCTTGAGCAGCATGGAGAAACGCCATCTCTACTAAAGATACAAAATCAGTGGGGCATGGTGGCTCATGGGTGTAATCCCAGCTACTTGGGAGGCTGAGGCAGAGAATTGCTTGAAACTGGGAGGCAGAGGTTGCGGTGAGCCGAGATCGCACCATTGCACTCCAGCCTGAGCAACAAGAGTGAAACTCTCTCTCTCAAAAAAAAAAAAAGTAACAAAAAAGACACACACACAAAAATTAGCCAGGCTTGGTGGAACGTGCCTGTAAACCCAGCTACTTGGGAGACTGAGGCAGGAGAATCCTTTGAATCTGGGAGGTTGGAGGTTCTGGTGAGCCGAGATCGGGCCACTGCACTCCAGCCTGGGCAACAGAGTGAGATGCTGTCTCAAAAAAAGAAAACAAAAACTAGCCAGGCATGGTGGCGCACGCCTGTAATCCCAGCTAACTCAGGAGGCTGAGGCAGGAGAATCGCTTGAACCCAGGAGGCAGTGGTTGCAGTGAGCCGAGATTGTGCCACTGTACTCCTGCTTGGGCGACAAGAGCGAAACTCCATCTCAAAAAAAAGACATTTGGCCAGCCTAGGCAACATAGGGAGATCTCATCTCTACAGAAAATAAAAAATTAAAAAAAAAAATTAACTGGGAATAGTAGCGTGCGCTTGTGGTCCCAGCTGCTCAGGACCGTGAGGTGGGAGGATTGCTTGAGCCTGAGAGGTTCGGGGTGCATTGAGCTGTGGTTGTGCCACTGCACTCCAGTCTGGGCAGCAGAGTGAGACCGTGTCTCAAAACAAGAAATTTGGCTAAGAGAAAAAGTGAGAAACAAGGCAGCAGCTAGAAGGAGATGTTGGGGTCAAAAAGGAGAGGCTTGAGCATATTTGTAGGCTGGGAATAATGACTCATTTACAAAGTCAGTGGAGAGGGAGATGTTTATGATGTAGGAGTAAACAATAACAATTGCTGGAGCAAGGCTTGGTGGGAGATGAGGACAAGAGTACTAGTGTAGGAGTTTGGTTTTGGGCAGGAGAAAGGAAGTCTTCTAAGTATGCAAATATAGATACATTTGTAGTCTTGGAGATTGTAGAGAAATTTAGATACTTCTTACTAACAACTTTATTTTTAGTAGAATAGGTGATGCTTTCAGTCACTGAGAAGAAGCTAGTTATTAAATACTTACTAAGTGTTTTTTTCCCCACCATATGGAGGAGGTACATTTGGGTATCAGACAAGAGGAAATAAAGGGCCCAGAATCGTTGTGCTAAGGAATTTGAATTTTATTTTTAGAATATGGAAAGGTATTGAATATTTTGGAGTAGCAGATCTGATGTGATCAGAGTAATATTCTCAGATGTTGCAAGATGTATTGCAATGGAAAAGAAATTAGAGTTGTTAGGAAAATAAGATAGTCTGAGGTTTCTAGGTGCTAGGTTTTAAGTACTTTGCCCTTAACAGGTAATGGAAAGGCAAATATTGTACTTATATTGACAGAGATTGTGAGATAGCCGTTGTATTGTATAATAGTACTGGCACTTGGCAACAGGACCTAGTAGGCGAAGGAAAGTGAGAAGGAGCTAGAGATTTCTAGCCAGAGTAGCAATTGGAGCTGTGGTTTTATTGACAGAAACTGGTGAATTAGGAAGGAGAGTGAATTTTGAAAGGGAAAATAATTGTACTTTGGAGGGTCTTTTTTTTTGAAGTGTTGGCGAGGACTGTTGTCCTATGTCAGGTCCCCAAGAGCACCAAGATTCTCTAGGAGGACTCACAAAACTCAGCATATAATACTCAGCAAAGGAAAAAGGTACATGGGAGGAAGTCTGGGAAAACCAGGTGCAAGCTTCCAGAATCCTTTCACAGTGGAGTCACATAGTGCCTGCCTAATTCTCCCAGCAACAGGTTGTGACAACATGGGTGAAGTGTTGCCTGTTGAGGAATTCTTTAGAAACTCGGCACCCAGGCTTTTTTATTTTTTATTTTTAAATAGCAACGATGACATGTTTTGATACATGTATACATTGTGGAATAATTATATCAAGCTAATTGACATGCACATTTTTTTATTGTGAGTAGTCAGGTGGGCACTCACTGCCTATCTTCTACCAGAATTCCAGACTCCTAGAAGGAATGCAGGTGTTCAGCATAACCATATTGTTTGCGTAAATAATTTAGGCACAAGGAACCATTCTTATCAGTTAGGGGCACAGGAACCCTCTCGAAATCTAAGTTCCCAGAAGTTAGCCAGTGGCCAACCTTGCAAGCAGACCTCTAAGGATGTGCAGTCTGAGGCCTGCTATTTTGACCATTCTCCGAATGGTCCATAAGGAGAATGCTCTTAGAGCATAGTAATTCTGGAGTTTTGTCTTCTTGAGGGTTCTGTTTGCCTTTGTAGTAAGCAGTTACTGGTGAGTATTTATTGTTGTGAAGTAGAAGCCTGGGTTTAAATAGTAATAGGACTGAAGAGGCAGTTTCAGCTTTTGAGAAAATTAAGTTCTGGCCTGTCATTTACTTTTTAGTTGTATTTTGACAGGGGTTTATGAAAGCTATTGTGTTGCCATTTGCAGTGACTAAAATGGAAGAGAATGAGTCAGAATTATAAATAATTTTTATTCTTTTTAACATTCAGAAAAAATGATATCTTACTAATTAAAAATTAAGTTTTCATTAAGCTGGTTCTATCTTGTAGTCAAGAGATGTTTTGACAGATTTTTAACCCATTTTTGAGTATATGAACAAATACAATGTTTTGGTTCTTTTTTCTTTAAAGTCTGGTTAAGTTTCATTTTTTAAAAGTTGAGGAATGAGATCATGTCCTTTGCAGGGACATAGATTAATTTGGAAGCCATTATCCTCAGCAAACTAATGCAGGAACAGAAAACCAAATACTTCATGTTCTCACTTATAAGTGGGAGCTGAACAGTGAGAACACATGGACACAAAAAGGGCAGCAACACACACTGGGCTCTGTTAAGGGGGAACAGGGGGTTGGGGGAGAGCATCAGGAAAAGTAGCTAATACATGCTGGGCTTCATACCTAGGTGATGGGTTGATAGGTGTAGCAAACCACCATGGCACATGTTTACCTGTGTAACAAGCCTGCACATTCTGTACACGTACTCCAGAACCAAAAAATTAAAAAGAAAAGAGAGATAAAATTTGGAAAAGAGTTTAGGGAGGATGAGGCAAAAGGATCACTTGAGTCCAGAGAATCACTTAAGGCCAGGAGTTTGAGTCCAGCCTGGGCAACATAGCTAGATCTCGTCTCATAAAAAAATTAAAGGGTTTACATCTGGCATGGCCTATAGGCAAGGAAGAAAATCCATACAGATAAGGATGCCCAAAGAAGTTGTCAGTAGCATTTGTGTCTATTTTGAAGTGTTGAGTAAATTCGGTCTTTTCCCCTTAAGACTATGTATGCTAAAGAATAATTCTTAGATTTGATAAAAGAGTGCTATGTGTGGTAATACTAACTACTTAAATGTTAAAAATTGATAATTTGAAAGTTTTTTCCCTGGAGATACTAATTCAGATCTACTGTAGTAAATCTGAGTATACTATATTTTTCTATAGTATAGTCATCCCTCACTGTCTGTGAAATTATTCTCAGACCTCCCTTGGAAACCAAAATCCAAGGATGCTCCAGTCTCTGATATAAAATATAAAATGATGTAGTATTTGCATATAACCTATGCATATCCTCTTGTATACTTGAAGTCATGTCTAGGTTACTTATAATACATAGTACAATATAAATGCTCTGTAAATGGTTGTTATACTACTGTTGTGTAGGGAATGATGTAAGAGAGAAGTCTGTACACGGTCAGTACTGATACATTTTTTTTCTTTTCAAGTCTTGCTCTTTCACCTAGCCCAGGCTGGAGTGCAGTGGCATGGTCTTGGCTTTCTGCAGTCTCAACCTCTTGGGCTTAAGCGATCCTCCCACCTCAGCCTCCCCAGTAGCTGAGACTACAGAAATGTGCCACCACGCCTGGCTAATTTTTGTATTTTTTGTAGAGACAGGGTTTTGCCATGTTGCCCAGTCTGGTCTTGAGCTCCTGGCCTCAAGTGATCTGCCTGCTTCAGCTCCCAAAGTGCTTGGGATTGTAAGTGTGAGCAACTGCACCTGGCGCCAGATGCACTTTTAAAAAATGTTTTCAATTTGCAGTTGGCTTAATCCACAAATGCAGATGCGGAGTGCTGACTGTGTATATACTGTATTTTTCCTAGATGCACGAATTTGCATATACTGATATGCCATGAATAAAGTGGGACCATGGTGAAAAAGGAGCATTTGATAAGTATCCTGGAAAGAAGGCCCAAAATTTAAAGGAAAAACTTGTCAATAATTATTTATTTAATGTCTGTTGAGTGCTAACTAGGACAAAGCCTCACAGAACATTCACTTTTGTTTGGCCTCATCTAGAGAAGACTTGCCAGTCACGTTATGTTTTCAGTTAAAGCAGTGTATTACTAAGGATAAGGATTATGGTCATTAAAATTTTTTATCGGTGTCTTGTCTGAATATAGAGTAAATGAAGAGTGCTTTGCACTGACTTGACATATATCAATTAACTCTTCCACAGATATCTTCACAGTCATCACTTCTTGGAGTTGGTTACCTTGCTTCTGTCAATTCCAGTAACAAGTGCTCACCCTGGTGTGCTGCAAGCCACAAAAGATGTTTTGAAGTTTCTTGCACAGTCGCAGAAGGGTCTTCTTTTTTTTATGTCGGAATATGAAGCAACAAATTTATTGATCCGAGCTCTGTGTCACCTTTATGATCAAGATGAGGAGGAAGGTCTCCAATCTGATGGTGTTATTGATGATGCATTTGCCTTGTGGCTACAGGACTCAACACAGACATTGCAATGTATTACAGAACTGTTCAGCCATTTTCAGCGTTGTACAGCCAGTGAAGAAACTGACCATTCGGATCTCTTGGGAACCCTGCACAATCTTTATTTGATTACTTTTAATCCTGTGGGAAGATCAGCTGTTGGCCATGTTTTTAGTCTGGAGAAAAATCTCCAAAGTCTTATTACTTTAATGGAGTACTATTCCAAAGAAGCCTTAGGGTAATTTCCTACTTACTCCTTAAATTTTCTGTGATGTTAGAAAATCAGATTAACTAATGGTCTAGTTTCTTAAAAGAAAGTGTTGTTTTGAGAGGGAAAAAACTATAGTTTTGATGTAACGCATAACTTGTTAATTAAAGGTTAGAGTGACAGAAATCTCTAAAATAAAAGATGTGGCTATAAAGTAATACAATGGGCTCTTTAGCACCTTCCTTCAGTTAACCCATGGTGTTAAAGATTGCAACTGTAGTACCGTCTGCTGTTTTATGTAGAGGGGAATTCTAAGGCACAGGAATATGTACCTTAAGGTATATATTCCTTTTACTCCTCTTACACTCTCTTGCTGGCTCCTGCCTTGCATTCTAAACCATATTCTGGATTCAGAATTGCTTTGACTAGGTGGGTAAATTGAGAATTATAATGGTTTGAAGAGCCTTCTTGGTAGGGCAGAGGGTTTTAGTGTATGAGAAGAGAGACGTGCCTTATTTCTGGTTCATGTCACACAAGGCAAATGGCATCCAGATAACTGCCCTCACGGTGAGGACTTGGTATATAATTCCTTGAGTGATGGATCTTTTGTGGGGTGCTTACAAAAAGCAAACAGCAGTGACTTCCATGCCTAGCTATATCTTAACAGGTTTATAGTGGAATACTGAGTATTGAAGGCAGGTAATCATACTCCTTCCTATTTATCCAGATTGGACAAATATTTTGAAGGAGACTAATGAAGTATACTTCCTAATCTTTCATTGCTAATGAAGTATACTTGTTAATATTTCATTGTTTTTTGATCTTATTTCTTAATAGAATTTTACTTTCCATAGTGATATGTATGCTTTTTTATATACTTTTAAGTAATGGTTTCAGGTGCATTGGATATTAACTGTAAAATCTGATTTCTTGTCTTCAGTCATGTTTTATTGTAAATTTCCTTGATCTCTTTAAAGCCAAGTAGAAGAAAATATTTTAAAAATTGTTCCTAAAAAATTGTTTTTGTATCCAAAACTTAAAAACCTTATTTTGTTTCAGTGATTCCAAATCTAAGAAGTCAGTAGCTTATAATTATGCATGTATACTTATTTTGGTGGTGGTTCAGTCTTCCAGTGATGTTCAAATGCTAGAACAACATGCAGCATCTCTCTTGAAGCTTTGTAAAGCAGATGAAAATAATGCTAAATTGCAAGGTATGGTATCTAAGTTATTTTAAGCATTTGTAATATGTGAAGGAACAAACCTTTGAATATCTGTGATGAGTCCTTCATCATGTTTTGATAATATACATAGTAATACTGTTTTTAACTTCCTGAAATTTCTTTTTATGAAGATAGTTTTTACAAACTAAAGATTGATAAAATGTTTTAGTATATAAACAAAGTAGTTTTTACAACTACCTTTTCTGGAAAGTCATGAAAATTGGTAGTTTGTTGAAATTTCTTATCAAAATGGAAGAGGTAGTTTAAAGACAAACTCAAGGCCAGGTACGGTGGCTCATGCCTGTAATCCCAGGACTTTGGGAGGCCAAGGCAGGTGGATCACCTGAGGTCAGGAGTTCAAGACCAGCGTGGCCAACATGGTGAAACCCCATCTCTACTAAGAATACAAAAATTAGCTGGGCGTGGTGTCACACGCCTGTGGTTCCAGCTACTCGGGAGGCTGAGGCAAGAGAATTGCTTGAACCCGTGAGGCGGAGGGTGCAGTGAACCGAGATCACGCCACTGCACTCCAGCCTGGGCAACAGAGCAAGACTCCATCTCAAAAAAAAAAAAAAAAAAAAAAGACTCAAGTTCAGTTTTTGGGTATAGTTTTCCTCTGTGTGTTTTGCTGTGTATGTATTTCTACATAAAACACAAACTGCAACTTAGAAATCTAATTGTGGAGTAACACATTTGTGCTATCCTCAGAAGTAAAGAATAGTAAATATGACTATTATTTTTTTAAGTATATAAATGTATATTGAATGACATTTATGGGAAACCTTATGTGGGCAGCCTTGAAAAGTTTAATATACCTAATTATAAGTTTTAAATTATTTTATTTTGGTTCCTCATTTTCTGACCTTATCAAGTAGAAAATTTGATAACATTGAGTAAATACTGTAAAAAAGGTTTAAAATAGCATGTGGCCTCTTCTTTTCTTTTTAATCCTAAATTTTACTTGTGATATCTCCAGTAAAAGTTGGATAGTAAATTCAACTTCCCATTCTGGGAATAGCTTTTTTCCTTAAAGAATGCATTTATAAAAGGAGGGCACGGGCACACAGTGTCTTCAAAGGTATTATTAGTGCTTTAGTACTTTTTCAGGGTGTTGGGTATTCTGGTATTTGTTTTATTATTATTTCTTATATCTTTGAGCAATATATTCTATATATAAGAAAGAGTTAATTTTAAAATGCATGGGGAAAATTGTGTACAGCTGTAATTCTTGTGGAGGAGTGTAGAACCAAGGAAAGACCTGGCTACTATTTTCTATTTCCTATATGGCATCTGGAACTGGTATTTCACTTTTTACATTAGAGTGCTTTTCTAGAAACATTTTTGGTGATAGAATATAGGAGTTATGGCATAGCTTCTGGGAGAGTTTTGAGTTTGTTTGCAGTAAATGGTAGATTTTATTTGTGTTTATTCTATAAACAAAGTTTGCTGTCATTCTTTTGGGGTGATAGTAATTTTATAACGGCAAATTTGGAAGTTGACAAAATTAAAACTTCCTGTTAGAGGAAAAGGCACTCAGCAAAATATTTCCCCTTGGGTTTGATTCCTTTAGAAATTAATAAATTTTGTTTATACTTTTTTTGGGTGGGTGTGAGAGGCAGTGGCAAAGATAGGTGAATAAACACTATGTTACATTAATTTATAAGCAGTCTATTTTGTATATATATACATTTTTTTGAGACAGAGTCTTGCTCTATCACCAGGCTGGAGTGCAGTGGCGTGATCTCGGCTCACTGCAACTTCCTCCTCCCAGGTTCAAGCGATTCTCCTGCCTCAGCGTCCCTAGTATCTGGGACCACAGGTGCGTGCCGCCACGCCCAGCTAATTGTTGTATTTTTAGTAGGGACTAAAGTAGGGATGGGGTTTCACCATGCTGGCCAGAATGATCTCAGTCTCTTGATCCTGTGATCCACCTGCCTCAGCCTCCCAAAGTGCTGGGATTATAGGCGTGAGCCACCATGCCCGACCCTATTTTGCAATTTTTTAATGTTGTAAATTGTAAAAATTAATTTTAATTATATAGACTATTTAAGCATTTAAACATCGAAATTTGCAGAAATCAGATAACTAAGAGTAGGCACTTCTTTCATTTTAAAACTAAATTGTTTAAGCCGGGCGCGGTGGCTCATGCTTGTAATTCCAACAGTTTGGGAGGCTGAGGTAGGTGGATCACTTGAACCCAGGAGTTTGAGACCAGTCTGGGCAACATGGTGAAACCCCATCTCTACAAAAAGTACAAAAATTAGCCAGGTGTGGTGATGCACACCTGTAGTCCTAGCTACTTTGGAGGTTAAGGCAGGAGGATTGATTGAGTCCAGGAGGCTGAGACTGCAGTGAGCCATGATCACACCGCTGCACTTCAGCCTGGGCAACAGAATGAAAAACTTGTCTAAAGAATTAGATACAAGTTGTAATCCCAGCACTTTGGGAGGCCAAGGCGGGCGGATCATGAGGTCAGAAGTTCGAGACTAGCCTGGCCAACATGGTGAATAAAACCCCATCTCTGCTAAAAATACAAAAATTAGCCGGGTGTGGTGGCAGGTGCCTGTAATCCCAGATACTTGGGAGGCTGAGGCAGGAAAATTGCTTGCAACCAGAAGGCAGAGATTGCAGTGAGCCCAGATTGCGCCACTGCACTCCAGCCTGGGCAACAAGAGCGAAACTCTGTCTCAAAAAAAAAAAAAAAAAAGAAAAGAAAAAGAATTAAGTACAAGTCCATCCCTGTATGAAATTTAGATGATTGAAATCAACATGGACCTAATAATGTTTTTCTTTGGAAGAAATACTTACTTTCTTTGTTATAAAGCCTTCTATTTTTAAATATTATAAATTATTATTTTTCTTTTTAAGAACTTGGCAAGTGGCTTGAACCTCTGAAAAACCTTAGATTTGAAATTAACTGCATCCCAAACTTAATTGAGTATGTTAAGCAGGTAAGTGTAAAACTTAAAAGTGCTTTGACTTTTTGAAACTGTGTGGTAGTATATGGTGATACTGCATTGAATCACTTGTGTAGATAATGTAGACATTGTTAAGTGTCCTTGACTGATTTATTAGACTTTGTAGGTACAGATTGGTATATGCATATAGATGGATGTGTGATTATATGCATATGTGAATACACGTGCACATAACCCTGTGTACTGTACTACTTTTCACTACTGGATTCTGTCCTATTTTTTCCCTCTGAAATGGAAATAGTATCACCTACAATCTTGATGACATTTATAAGTGTTTTAAATGCTGTAGTCACGTAACATATAACTGTTTCAGCTAAACGTTATTTCTGAAAAAGAATTTCACTCAAAATATTTACGTAAAAATTGATAGGGCCCATTCCAGATAATTGCAGTGGAGGCTGGTTCTCTTTGTTAATTTGGGATAGTTAAATCTGCAGTTGAGATAATTCATAACAGTTAAAATTCATAAAACTCATAATGCAGTTTTAAAATTTTACATTCAAAATTTTCATCTCTGTTCCTTAGTCGAATCATTGTGTAGCATAGGAAGGAAGGAAAGTTAAAAGCACTCATATATGCATAAAAAGTTTCAAGTTAGAAGAGCAGAACGGATCTTGAATTCTCTCTCTCATTTAGCAGGTGAAATCTGTGCATGTGTGTGCGCATGCATGCATATACATGTGTGTTTGCGTGTGTGTGTATGAGAGAGAGAGTATGTAAGCCATCTTGGTTTTGGAATTGCAGTGTATATTATTAAAATAATTTTCGTATATTTAATTTGTTGCTGTTGGGACCCACAGCAAAGTGTTGTTGGGGTTTATCTGCTTCAGATTTTTCTTTACTGATTTCTCTGTCTTTGTCTTCTTGTACTCCAACTCTCCTAAGAGTACTTTTACTTCCTGTGGTGCCGTTATATTCTTCCGTGTTCTTAATCTGAACCTCAAATGACATCTAGAACTTTTCATTACATTTTCTTTTATTCAGGAGAAGTACAATTAATATCCTGTAAATTTAGATGGTCATGTATTCTGGGTACTTGTGCATGGTTGAGTGAATATTAACAAGATGTTCAATAAATGGCGATGGTTTGAGTAAAACTGTTTAATCAGTAAGAAATTTAGATGTAGAAATGTGAATTACATGCTGCAGTTAAGAGTTGATTTTTATGTAAACCTTCATCCCATTAATTATGATTATCATAAGTGGCTCTCATCCCAACATGGACTATAAAAAGTTGATGCAAGACTGAAACTTCACTCTATGTCTTCCTGCTGCTTTATGTAATTTGTGGAATTATAAGGAAAAGGATTAGAATAAAAGAAAAGCTAAATTGAGATAGTAACCTTTTTTTTTTTTTTTTTTTGGTCTAGACTCTACTATGAGCTAAGAGATAGTAATGTTTTTTGAATGTTATTTCTTCCAAGGTTTTTTGTTTGTTTGTTTTTGTTTTTGTTTTTGTTTTTGAGATGATGTCTTGCTCTGTCACCCAGGCTGGAGTGCAGTGGCTCAATCTCGGCTCACTGTAGCTTCCACTTTTCAGCTTCAAGCAATTCTCCTGCCTCAGCCTCCCAAGTAGCTGGGATTACAGGCGCGTGCTACCACGCCTGGCTAATTTTTGTATTTTTAGTAGAGACGAGGTTTCACCATGTTGGCCAGGCTATTCTCAAACTCCCAACCTCAGGTGATCCACCCGTCTCAGCCTCCCAAAGTGCTGGGATTACAGGCATGAGCCACCACACCCAGCCCCAAGTTTTTAAACGATTGATAATGCTGTTCTGTGAAAGCTAAGAAAACCCAAACCTAACTATTTGTTACCTAGAAACATAGCATAGGCAGGTGCTAAGGACATAGGCAATTGTATTTGTTTTTCCTTTAACCTGTGCCCCACCTGGCTACAGTATATTAGACTCCCCTGGTATCTGCATTTAAAAAAATGTATGCCGTGTAGGCCAAAAACATTCCCTGCTGCTTCCTCACTTTTGAAGGAAGTTGAGTACTCACAGGGCTTTTTGTTTTTATTTTTTTAGAGACAAGGTTTCACTCTGTTGCCCAGGCTGGAGTGCAATGGCATGATCATGGTTTACTCTACTCTTGACCTTCCAGGCTAAAGTGATCCCTTCCACCTCAGCCTCCTGAGTAGCTGGGACAATAGGCATGCACCACTACCCCTGGATGATTTTTTAATATTTTGTAGAGGCAGGGTGTCACTGTGTTGCCCAGGCTGGTCTCGAACTCCTGGGCTCAAGCAATCCTTCCATCTCAACCTCTCAGAGTGCTGGGATTACAGGTGTGAGCCACTGCACTCAGCCTCCACAGGACTTTTTAAATATAGTTATTGCTTCATTTTTGGCAGAGAAGATGTATGAAAAGAGTATATAGAAAGTAGCCATTGTAAACTCTTAATACAGGGAGTTTCATACATTTCTTTATGTTATCTTTGTTCTAGTTGGTTCTTTTCAATGAACTTGTGCATTACAGTTCTTTTTATTTACATAATATTGCATATAGTACAACATGTGCCAGAGATCAAATAATCTTGATAAATTAATTTAACTCTAGGGCCTTATTCATGTTTTAAATTTACTTAATAAATATAAAATATTGTATGTTCTTAACTTGAAGCTCATATTTTTAAGTAATTCCTTGTCTGGAATTTTCTGTTGATCTCATGGGTACTAAGAAATGTAATATTCTGTTCATTTTTATTTTTAAAGAATATTGATAACTTGATGACCCCAGAAGGAGTTGGCCTTACCACTGCCTTACGTGTTCTCTGTAATGTTGCATGCCCACCACCTCCTGTTGAAGGTAATGTGGCTACTGTATTTTAAAAACTATGATTCTTAAGCCTAGAATAAATATCATTTATTAAATATTTAGTTTAATAATTATTAAACATCATTTAATAATGATAAATATCATTTTAATTAAATATAAGTAAATATTTATCATAATAAAAATCATTTATTATAAATGTAATAAAAATCATTTATCATAAATATTAAATATTTAGTTTAATAATAATTCTTAATCAGTTATTAGCATATATGTAATTAGTTTTGTTTCTTTTCCTTATCCTATATAAAGGTCAACAGAAAGATCTGAAATGGAATCTTGCTGTTATTCAGCTTTTTTCTGCTGAAGGAATGGACACGTTTATTCGAGTTCTGCAAAAATTGAACAGTATTCTGACTCAGCCTTGGAGGCTCCATGTCAACATGGGGACTACCCTTCACAGAGTTACTACTATTTCAATGGCTCGCTGCACACTCACTCTTCTTAAAACTATGTTAACAGAACTCCTGAGAGGTGGATCCTTTGAGTTTAAGGACATGCGTGTTCCTTCAGCGCTTGTTACTTTACATATGCTCCTGTGCTCTATCCCCCTCTCAGGTCGTTTGGATAGTGATGAACAGAAAATTCAGAATGATATCATTGATATTTTACTGACTTTTACACAAGGAGTTAATGAAAAACTCACAATCTCAGAAGAGACTCTGGCCAATAATACTTGGTCTTTAATGTTAAAAGAAGTTCTTTCTTCAATCTTGAAGGTTCCTGAAGGATTTTTTTCTGGACTCATACTCCTTTCAGAGCTGCTGCCTCTTCCATTGCCCATGCAAACAACTCAGGTATCACTTCCATATAACATGCATCTTATAAATGACTGCAGTAACACTTTTTAAAAAGCCAGTGATTTTGTTAAAAAACAAAAACCCTCATCTCCCTTCCTCCCAAAAAGACATAAAATAACCGGATGAGGGGGAGATAAAACTGCAACAAGTTGGTCATTGAGGAAATATGGGGGTAACATTTTAAATAAATTTTGTTAAAGTGAGTTTTATTATGCTGTTATGTATGTTTGTACTTACATATTTCTGTTATTTTACATCCTTTTCCCCCTCCTTACCATGTGTTAGAATTTGCCAATAACTAGGTTGCTTCACCGATGGACTCTACTCAACTAACTGCTAACCTGAGAACAATAAGATTTTTTAGACTCATTGAATTCAAGCAAATGTTTAACTGTATAATAGAAAATTAAATGTTTTAAGCATGCAGTAAAAATGTTCTTTTCATAACATTTCTTCCTGAACAGTTTTTGTGACTATAAATAAATATTAAAAAATCTACGTACACACACATTATACTTTTTTAACAGGTTATTGAGCCACATGATATATCAGTGGCACTCAACACCCGAAAATTGTGGAGCATGCACCTTCATGTTCAAGCAAAGTTGCTCCAAGAAATAGTTCGCTCTTTCTCTGGCACAACCTGCCAGCCCATTCAACATATGTTACGGCGTATTTGTGTTCAATTGTGTGACCTTGCCTCACCAACTGCACTTCTGATTATGAGAACTGTGTTGGATTTGATTGTAGAAGACTTGCAAAGGTATTTTCATTTTGCATTAAAAATTTTTTCCTCAAGTTATTTTTGACACATGTATTTTTTCCCTTACAATTTGGAAACTAGGGTTTGTAATGCCCAGATAACATATATACATGTAAATATACACATATACCTACATATGCACACATATGTATATATGAATAGTTAACAGACTTTTAAAATGAGAAAGCTTTATTTCATCATTTCATGTGGACGATATCTTGAAGGTCTTGATTTGGGGTTTTCAAATGGTAAATCCTAAAGAAGTATTCTGATTTAAGAAAATATATTATTGGAAACCTGAATTTATAAAATTTTTGCAGTCATTGTAAAATTCCAGAGAATTTGTCATTATACCCAAGGAATTAAATGTTTTATGCAAAATTTGTGTAAGTTGATGTGTATTGAGAAATAAATATTAAACAATGCCTTAAGATCAAGAACTTTGTTTACTAAATGTATTGATTTTATTTCAGCACTTCAGAAGATAAAGAAAAACAGTATACTAGCCAAACCACCAGGTTGCTTGCTCTTCTTGATGCTCTGGCTTCAAACAAAGCTTGTAAATTAGCTATTTTGCATCTAATTAATGGAACTATTAAAGGTGATGAAAGATACGCAGAGATATTCCAGGATCTTTTAGCTTTGGTGCGGTCTCCTGGAGACAGTGTTATTCGCCAACAGTGTGTTGAATATGTCACATCCATTTTGCAGTCTCTCTGTGATCAGGTATTTATAGTTATTTTATAAAGTTTCTGTGTGTGTGTATTTAAGCATCTTGTGTAAATTTTGGCCGTGAATGAACAGCTCTCACCTATGTTTTATTATTCCTGCTATTGTTCATGGGTTTCTCTGAAGAGCTTTTTTCTTTCCTTTATAAGATCATAACCTTGGGTAATTGCTTTATGTGCCACTGTTTCGGTATTTTTTAGGGTCTAATTCATTTTCCTTCCAACTACATTACACAGGTCATTCTTTTTTTTGAGATGGAGTCTCATTCTGTCGCCCAGGCTGGAGTGCAATGGCGCGATCTCAGCCCACTGCAGCCTCTGCCCCTCCAGGTTCAAGTGATTCTCCTGCCTCAGCCTCCCGAGTAGCTGGGATTACAGGCACATACCACCATGCCTGGCTAATTTTTGTATTTTTAGTAGAGACAGGGTTTCACCATGTTTGTCAGGCTGGTCTTGAACTCCTGATCTCAGGTGATCCATCTGCCTCAGCCTCCCAAAGTGCTGGGATTACAGACGAGAGCCACCATGCCTGGCTACGCCAAGTCATTCTTAAATTTCATAGCTTGATTGAATTAATGTGTTCTCTTGTTAGGGCAACCTTTGAAGGCTACTACACTTTTAGTGTGTTTCAGACTACTTTGCTTATAGATGTTGGCTAACAGTAGTACTATTTTTTTCCTGTTGTCTATATTATTGACTTCCAGTTTATAGTTTCATGGGTTAATGAGAATTGTTTTAACTTTTTTTTTTTTTTTTTTTTTTTTTGAGACGGAGTCTCGCTCTGTCGCCCAGGGAGTGCAGTGGCGCGATCTCGGCTCACTGCAAGCTCCGCCTCCCGGGTTTACACCATTCTCCTGCCTCAGCCTCCCGAGTAGATGGAATACAGGTGCCCGTCACCACGCCCAGCTAGTTTTTTGTATTTTTTTTTTTTTTTAGTAGAGACGAGGTTTCACCGTGTTAGCCAGGATGGTCTCGATCTCCTGACCTCGTGATCCGCCGGTCTTGGCCTCCCAGAGTGCCGGGATTACAGGCTTGAGCCACCGCGCCTGGCCTGTTTTAACTTTTAAAGCCCATTATGATTGAGATCTTTGGAGATTTCTATGCCTAATACCGTTTTAGCTTGTCAGAATGCTCTTGCTAAGTGGTCATCAAATGTGATTTTTTATTTCAGGCAGAATAGAGTCCCACGTTGGAAGACTATTTTTCTACCTTAACAGATTCTCAGTTTGGTTACCTTTAAGACCCAGGTCAAGAAAGAACTTTTTTGTGTGTGTGTGTGTGACTTGTTTTCACAAAGAAGGGGACCTGGTAGAAAGGGTATTCTAAGTGCTTGTACCTCAAAGTGTCCACTTGATTGGTATTTCTTATGTAATCCACTTTGGGTTGCATGACTACATTGAACAGTGCTATGGCATCCTAGCTGCCTTGGTCACACGAATCTCATTGATGGCCTCACTTTGCCATGTTTTCCTTCTGATTCAAGCCTTGTTTTATAGTTTTAAGCCAAGTTGAATATGAGTTTGCAGTATGTTGAAGTAATTAAAGATGATAAAACATAATCCAAAATGCTCTTGTAAAATTCAGTTTACTTTTGGCTGGGCATGGTGGCTTACGCCTGTAATCCCAGCACTTTGGGAGGCCGAGGTGGGTGGATCACAAGGTCAGGAGTTTGACACCAGCCTGGCCAATATGGTGAAACCCCATCTCTACTACAAAAAAACTAGCTGGGCGTGGTGGCACGCATCTGTAGTCCCAGCTTGAACCCAGGAGGCGGAGGTTACAATGAGCCAAGATTGCACCACTGCACTCCTGGGCAATAGAGGGAGACTTCATCTCAAAAAAAAATTCAGTTTACTTCTATAAAGAGTAGTGAGAGTTTTTAGAGTTATCATTAGCTAAACTTGCTTAGCATTGGAAAACTTGAATTTAGAAGTATATACATATATATAAAAAGTAGAGGGAACTATTTGATTGAAAGACTGTGGTTAAATGTTCATCTCCTCTATCCATCCAACTTTCTGATATTTTAAATTGTAGGGGGCTTTTTTTGTTTTTTTGTTTGCTTGTTTTTGAGATGGAGTCTGGTTCTGTTGCCCAGACTGGAGTGCAGTGGCACGATCTTGGCTCAATGCAACCTCCGTCTCCTGGGTTCAAGTGATTCTCTTGCCTCAGCTTCCCAGTAGCTGGGATTGCATGCATGCGCCACCATGCTTGGCTAATTTTTGTATTTTTGGTAGAGAAGGGTGTTTCACCATGTTGGCCAGGCTCGTCTTGAACTCCTTGCCTCAAGTAATCCACTTGCCTTGGCCTCCGAAAGTACAGGGATTACAGGTGTGAACCACTGTGCTGAGCCTTAAATTGCAGTATTAATGTATACTAAACTTTATTTCTGGCCAGGTGTGGTAGCTCATGCCTGTAATCCTAGCACTTAGGGAGGCTGAGGCAGGTGAATCACCTGAGGTCGGGAGTTCGAGACCAGCCTGACCAACATGGAGAAACCCTGTCTCTACTAAAAATACAAAATTAGCTGGGTGTGGCGCCGCATGCCTGTAATCCCAGCTACTCGGGAGGCTGAGGCAGGAGAATTGCCTGAACCTTGGAGGCAGAGGTTGCGGTGAGCCGAGATTGTGCTATTGCGCTCCAGCCTGGGCAACAAGAGTAAAAAACTCCGTCTCAAAAAAAAAAAAAAAAGCTTTATTTCTCTGAAAAGTTTCTTTATAAACCAAAAAAGATACAAATGAATAAATAATACAGTACGTTAATTATTTTAGTACAAAATACTTTTTACCTTTAACCTTTTGAAAACAGAAACTATATTTACTGCAATACCAAAAGAAAAAAAAATTTTAAAGATGTCATTTAAAAGTAAATCAAAATATTTAAATATTTATTCCTTTAGGTGTATATCCTTATATTAACTTTTTTAAAAGGGAAAAGTAATTTCATTATTCTTTTTTTTTTTGAGATGGAGTCTTGCTCTGTGGCCCAGGCTGGAGTGCAGTGGCTGGATCTCAGCTCACTGCAAGCTCCGCCTCCCGGGTTCATGCCCTTCTCCTGCCTCAGCCTCCCGAGTAGCTGGGACTACAGGCGCCCGCCACCTCGCCCGGCTAGTTTTTTGTATTTTTTAGTAGAAACGGGGTTTCACCATGTTAGCCAGGATGGTCTCGATCTCCTGACCTCGTGATCCACCCGTTTTGGCCTCCCAAAGTGCTGGGATTACAGGCTTGAGCCACTGCGCCCGGCAATTTCATTATTCTTAATGTGTTTAAGTATATGTTTGGGATGGAACAGTAGCAACAATATTTTAATGAGATAGTTATTGAATATTAATTGCTATGTATTTCTCAAAAGTGCTAAGTGATGGTGATAATCATTTAAAAAATTGATTTTTTTCCCCTTGCTCCCCACAGGACATTGCACTTATTTTACCAAGCTCTTCTGAAGGTTCTATTTCTGAACTGGAGCAGCTCTCCAACTCTCTACCAAATAAAGAATTGATGGCCTCAATCTGTGACTGTCTGTTGGCTACGCTGGCTAACTCTGAGAGCAGTTACAACTGTTTACTGACGTGTGTCAGAACAATGATGTTTCTTGCAGAGCATGATTATGGATTATTTCATTTAAAAAGGTAATGATTTGTCTAATTTAATATACTCTTAGATTTAATTTTTTCATTCTGTCACTACCCACCCACCCCACATTAATTCATACCTATTGTAGAAAGTTGAAGAAATGATTTCTTTCATGGGAGAAATTTTGTGTGTATGGAAAAGATTAATTAGCAATGAAAGGTCATGCTAATAATAGAATCTTTGGGATTAAAGATAATAAAATGAATAGATACACAAATTACTGTGGGCATGGTACGGTATTTGGAAGGAAATCTCACTGTTCCAGGGATGGTAATTCATGCCTTAAGGTCTTTGTTTCGTTGTTGTATCCTCAGAGGTGATGGATGCTAGAGGGATTTTATAGACCTTAAAGCTAAAATGCAGATTCTGTGTACAGTTCCTCAGTATCCATGGGGAATTGGATACCCAAATCTATAGATGCTCAAGTCCCTTATGTAAAATGGTACAGTATTTCTCTTATATACTTGAAATCACCTTAGGTTACTTATAATTATAATACAGTGTGAATGTTATGTAAATAATTTACGTAAATAATTTGCTCTATCTTAAAATTTGTATTATTTTTTATTCATATATTTGTTTATTTATTTATAATATTTTCATTCCATGGTTGGTGGAATCTGTGGATGCAGAATCCATGGGTATGGAGAGCTGACCATATTTTGTTTTCTAGAGGAGTGGCTAGGACAAAATTAATCTGAACTTATATAAATAGCTGAGCATGGTGGCTCATATCTATAATTTCAGCACTTCAAGAGACTGAGGTGGGAGAATCGCTTGAGCCTGGTAGTTCGAGACTAGCCTGGGCAACATAGGGAGACCTATCTCTATAAAAAAAATTTACAAAATTAGTTGGGCATGGTGGCACACACCTGTAGTCCCAACTACTTGGGAAGCTGAGGTGGGAGGATTGCTTGAGCCTGGGAGGTCAAGGCTGCAGTGAGCATGCCACTGTATTCTAGTCGGGGCAACAGAGCGAGACCTTGTCTCAAAAAAAAAGAAAAAGAAAAAGAAATGATATAAACCTCAGACTGCTCACTGTCGAGTATAATTTCTACTCTACTCTAATTTTTCTGTCCATGCCCTGATGTTTTTCTTTGCTAGGAGAAGGAAGAGGGAAGATACCTGGCTAATACTTAGATTTATTAAACTACATGGGATTATGAGATAGTAAGGATGAGGAAACATACTTTTGCCTCTTTCTCATTAATTCTTGCAGCACTGGTTGAAAACTTACATTGCAGATACTGTGTTTGGTGCTGGCTCTTCCTTTCTCCATCTCCTTGTCCTGACATACCTGTGTCTTCTGTATTTGCTGTCAGTTGATGACACCTGCTTCACATCCATTCCTCATGCTCTGCCCCCATCCAATCTCTCACCAAAGCCTTTAACCTTTTTCCTATTGCCTAGATACTTACTCCATGTCCTTTGAAACTCACCTCATACACTGCACTTCCACAAAAGCCAAAAAGCTTTCCTAGTTGGGTTAGGTACTCCCACAAATTTTCTTCGTATACCTGTGCTGTTGTATTATTTATGATTTTGTTGGGTTTCCTAGACTTAATGTTTCTGGTCCTTTTTTCTTATCTGTAACCTTGTCCTAAGTCCTCTTAACCTATTCCCTTTTTCCCTTTTAACCTTTATCTCTCTGCTAAGCTCCAAGTAACCCATTAATCTACTTGATATTTCTACTTGACTATCTAATGGCATCTCATTAAGTCCTGTGGATTATTTCTCCAAAATACATCCTGAATCTGATCCCTCTTCTCTACCTCTGTAGCTATTACCTTTATCCAGGCCACTATCATTTCTAGCATAGCCCATTGCAATAGCCTCCTAATTGGTATCCTTTCTTCCACCATTTGGCTTTCTAAAATTCATTCTCTCAGAAGCCAGAGTAATCTTTTAAAACTTAAAACACGATTTCTGCTGAAATCCTTCTAATGGTTTCCTATTGTACCTCAATTAAAATGCAAACTCTCTATAATGATCTGTAAGGCTTTATAAAGTCTGGCCCTGAGTCATCTTATAGCCCTTTTATCCTCACTTTTTGTTCACTTGTCAGGCTTATTCCTATCTCCAGGCTTGTTTGTTTTGTCCTAAAACGTTTTTCCCCTAGATTCTTTGATGACTTATTTTATCACTTCATTCTGGTATCTGTATGAATATATTTCCTGTCTAAATAGCCTGCCCTTTATGTCCCTGCTCATATTTTCCACTGCATTATATGGATTTATACATCACATTATATGGATTCATTTCTTGTTTGCTTGTCTCCCTCACTAGAATATAAGCTACATTGACCACACTCCCCAGCACCTAGAAACCTGGTACCTAGTAGGCACTATGAAGGAATGAAAATACACACTAGATTCGTCTAGTCCACAGACATTTATTGAATGCCTTCTTTGGACCAGGCACTGATTTTAGGTACTGGGAATTCAGTTAAAAAAAAAAAAAAAAATCCATGCCTTCTTGGTGCTTTCACTCTACTGTGGGTTGACAGACAATAAATAAGTAAATAAAATACATAGTATGTTACAGAAAAAACATAGAATACGGAAGAAGGATAGTAAGGGTCAGAGGTGAGGATGGCAGTTGCCATTTGAAATATGGGAACTTGATCAGGGAGCCCCTTGCACTTGCTAAGAAGGTGACCCTTGAACAAAGATGAAGACCTGAAAGAGGTGAGGAACAAAACATGCTAATATCCTGGAGAGAACAGTTGCAAAAAGCATGCCTCATATGTCTGAGAAACAATTTAAAACAATAAATGTGTTAATTTATATATGTTTTTGAGGAAGTGAATTAATACTAATATTTGGTGGGTTTTTTTGTCTGTCTCTTTGTTTTGAGATAGGTTCTAATGCTGTTACCTAGGCTGGAGTGTAGTGGCGTGATCTCAGCTCACTGCAGCCTCCGCTTCCTGGGCTCAAGCACTTCTCCTGATCCTCCTTCATTTGCATGAAAAAGACATTTCATGCAAGTTAAAAAAGTTAAAAAAAGACAAAGAAGGGTATTATATAATAATAGAAGGCCTTGTCCAATGGGAAAATAATACAATCCTAAACATATATGCACCTAACACTGGGCTTTGAAATTTATAAAACAATTAATAATAGACCTAAGAAATAAGATAGACAGCAACGCAATAATAGTGGGGGGGACCTTAATACTCCACTGAAAGCATTAGAGAGGTCATCAAGACAGAAAGTCAACAAAGAAACAATAGATTTGAATTATACCTGGAACAAATGGACTTAACAGATAGATACAGAACATTCCATCCAAAAACCACAGACTATACATTCTACTGAATAGTGTGTGGAAATTTTATGCACTACCTCAGCCTTCCAAGTACTACTACAGGCACAAGCCACCATGCCTGGCTAATTTTTGTATTTTTTGTAGAGCCAGGGTTTCAACTGGTGCCCAGGCTGGTCTTGAACTCCTGGGCTCAAGTGATCCACCTGTCTCTGCCTTCCAAAGTGCTGGGATTATAGGCGTGAGCCACCACACCTGGCCCATACTAATACTTTAACTTTGATCCAGTACCAGAAGTGAATTCTAGCATTTTCCCTTTCTTATTTTATTCTCTAACAGTGAGAAATTCAGCTCTCATTATCTATATTTGCTTATTTGTTTAGCCCTAGTTTACAAATGAAATAGCAGTCTCAAACTCATTACTAAACCATACTCCTGTGGGAAACAAATTGAGCAACAGGAGTACAGTGTTTGTATATGGTTCTTTTTGTCTGTAGCCTTTGTATATCCAGTCAAAAAGCTGTTTTTCAAAGTTATTTATGTCAGCTTCTTTCTTCTCTGTCTCCTTCAGTTTCGTTATATGATTCATTTGTAATACAGTTGGATTCATTGGTCATAGTCTGCATTCTTTTTTTTTTTTTTTTTTTGAGATGGAGTCTTGCACTGTCACCTGGGCTGGAGTGCAATCGTGCCATCTTGGCTCACTGCAACCTCCGCCTCCCATGTTCAAGTGATTCTCCTGCCTCAGCCTCCTGAGTAGCTGGGATTACAGGTGCCCGCCACCACACCCAGCTAATTTTTTGTATTTTTTTTTCTTTTAGTAGAGACAGGGTTTCAGTGTGTTGGCCAGGCTGGTCTCGAACTCCTGACCTCGTGATCCGCCTGCCTCAGCCTCCCAAAGTGCTGGGATTACAGGCATTACAGATATAAAAAAATTATATCTAGTCAAATTTATATTTTATGGTGTACAGTTCTATGTGTTTTGACAGATGCTTAGAGTCATACAATTTGTTCTTATTGGTGACTAATTTTCTAGCAATCTGGATTGTTTTCAAATTTTGGTGGTTATGAATAAAGCTTTGCATACAGGTTTTTGTGTGAATCTCAGTTTTCATTTCTCTTGGGTAGACACTTAGGAGTGGGGTTACTGGGTTGTAAGATAGGTGTATGTTTAACCTTAAAAGAAACTACCAAACTGTTTTCCAAAGTAGAGATACCATTTTTCATTCCCACCAGCAGGGTATTAGAGCTCCAGTTGCTCCTCATCCTCACCAGAAGTTGGTATTGCAAGTTTTAAAATGTTAGGCATTCTAATAGGGCCCTAGTTTTTGATAGACCATGGAAGTATGACTCCATGTGTGTAGTGGTTAGTAATTGGTATAGTTCGATTTTGAACCCATGCTTTTTCCATTAACATTTTTATTTTTGAATTTAATCTATTTCTCTTTGTTGTCGCCCAGGCTGTAGTGCAGTGGCGCAATCTCGGCTCACTGCAACCTCCGTCTCCTGGGTTCAAGCAATTCTCCTGCCTCAGCCTCCACAGTAGCTGGGATTACAGGAATGCACCACCACACCTGGCTAATTTTTTGTATTTTTAGTAGAGACGGAGTTTTACTGTGTTAGCCAGTAACACAGTAGGTTGGGATCTCCTAACCTCGTGATCTTCCCGCCTCGGACTCCCAAAGTGCTGGGATTACAGGTGTGAGCCACCGTGCCCGGTCAAAAGGTTTATAAATAGGGAACTGGCAAGTTTTCTGTGTTAAGTTTTTCTTTTTTTTTGAGATGAAGCCTCGCTCTGTCCTTCAAGCTGGAGTGCAGTGGCATGATTTCGGCTCACTGCAACTTCTGCCTCAGCCTCCTCCTGAGTAGCTGGGATTGCAGGCATGTGCCACCACTCCCTGTTAATTTTTGTATTTTTGTTTTTTTTAATAGACACCAGGTTTCACTATGTTGGCCAGGCTGCTCTCAAACTCCTGACCTCAAGTGATCCACACCCTTCGGCCTCCCAAAGCACTGGGATTACAGGCATGAGCCACCACACCCAGCCTCTTGTGTTAAATTTTATAAATGTATTATTTGGGGGAAATTTTTTTTTTAAGAACTTGAAGCTTAGCTTTAAAAGGAGTTGGTAACTATTGATGCTTCTTTGTTATATTTGTGTACAAAGACACACCAAAGTACTTCTTAACATTTTTAAAAATGATGGAGTAAGTTTTATTCTGTCTGAACCGAGTTCATTTCTCATACCAGTTTTATACGCTCATATTTTAAGATAATATCTTCCCTTTATTTTCTTTATTTACAGTTCTTTAAGGAAAAACAGTAGTGCTCTGCATAGTTTACTGAAACGAGTGGTCAGCACATTTAGTAAGGACACAGGAGAGCTTGCATCTTCATTTTTAGAATTTATGAGACAAATTCTTAACTCTGACACAATTGTAAGTATGTGTGTGTTTGTGTATATATGTATGTATGTATTTGGTGTTTCTTAAATTTGAAATCTTTGGCTAGGTACGGTGGCTCACACCTGTAATCTCAGCACGTTGGTGGGCTGAGGTGGGAGGATCTCTTGGGGCCAGGAGTTTGAGACCAGCCTGGGCAAAATAGACCCTGTCTTGAAAAAAAGAGAAATACTTTGCCATAAGTTAAATCACTTTATATATCAAATATCCAACGTAAAAAAGATCACTTTAGTTCATTTTATTTTATTTTATTTTAGATGGAGTCTTGCTCTGTCACCCAGACTGGAGTGCAGTAGCGCGATCTCGGCTTCCTGCAACCTCCACATACTGGGTTCAAGTGATTCTCCTGCCTCAGCCTCCTGAGTAGCTGGAATTACAGACACCCACCACCATGCCTAGCTAATTTTCTGTACTTTTTCAGTAGAGATGGGATTTCACCACATTGACTAGTCTGGTTTTGAACTCCCGATCTTAGGTGATCTGCCCACCTCGGCCTCCCAAAGTGCTGGGATTACAGGCGTGAGCCACTGCACCTGGCCAAGTGCGTTCATTTTAAAATAATTCTTAGATGAGTGTGGTTGCGCATGCCTCTAATCCCATCACTTTGGGAGGCTGTGGTAGGAGGATTGCTTGAGCCCAAAAGTTTGAGGTCAACCTGTACAACACAGCAAAACTCTGTCTCTAGAAACAACAAAAATTAGCCAGATGTGGTGTGTCTACCAGTAGTCCCATCTATTTGAGAGACTGAGATTGGAGGATAGCTTGAGCCCAGGAGTTGGAGGCTGAAGTTAGCTATGATTGTGTCACTGCAGTCTAGTCTGGGTGACAGAGCAAGACACTGTTTCAAAAAAAAAAAAAAAAAAAAAATTTATGACTTTGAGTTACCTTGCTAGGGCAACTCAGAATAATGAAGTTTTGTTAGTCTCTTAGTTATTTAATTTTTGTTACTTAATTTACTGATTGTTTTGGATGTTGTGATTTTGGGGTAACTGTAAAGTTTATTATGCTTTAGTATTTTTGGTCTATCATACAAACATGAATTAAAGATTATTGTCCCCACTCTAAAATCTTATTGTTAAAATAAAGATTTCTCTTATTAATATTTTCCAAAGTCATGGTATATTATGAGCACAATTCCAGAAGCCATTAATATGCCTGCCCTACTTAGTTTGGTGGCATGTACCTCTGGCTGCTCAGGAGGCGGGGTCGGGGAAATCACTTGAACCTATGAATTCAGGGTTGCAGTGAGCTATGATTGTGCCAGTGTACTTCAGCCTGGGTGAAAGAGTGAGACTCTCTCTCTCTGTTTTTTTTCTGAGATGAGGTCTCCGTCTGACGCCCAGGCTGGAGTGCAGTAGCATGATCATGGCTCACTGCAGCCTTGACTTCCTTAGGCTCAGGTGATCCTTCCACCTCAGCCTCTTGAGTAGCTGGGACTTTAGATGTGCACCATCACACCTAGCTAACTTTTGTATTTTTAGTAGAGATGGGATTTTGCCATGTTGCCCAGCCTGGTCTTGAGCTCCTGGGCTCAAGCAATCCACCTGCCTCAGCCTCCAAAAGTCCTGGGATTACAGGCATGAGCCACCATGCCTGGCCAACACTGTTTCTTAAAATAAGAAAAACAGGCTGGGCACGGTGGCTCACGCCTGTAATCTTAGCACTTTGGGAGGCCAAGGTAGGTGTGGATCACTTGAGGTCAGGAGTTCAAAAGCAGCCTGGCCGACATGGTGAAACCTCGTCTCTACTAAAAATACAAAAAATTAGCTGGGCTTGGTGGTGGACGCCTGTAATCCCAGCTGCTTGGGAGGCTGAAACAGGTGAATCGTTCGAACCCAGGAGGCAGAGGTTGCAGTGAGCTGAGATTGCGCTGTTACACTCCAGCCTGGGCAACAGTGTGTGACTCCATCTCAAAAAAAAAAAAAGAGAGAGAGAGAAAGAAAGAAAGAAAGAAAGAAAGAAAGATGGAAAGAAAGAAAGGAAGAAAGAAAGAAAAGAAAGAAAGAAAGGCAGACAGGTTAGGCAAGGTGGCTCACACTTGTAATCTCAGCATTTTGGGAGGTTGAGGTGGGAAGATTGCTTGAGCCCAGGATTTGAGATCAGCCTAGGTAACATAGTGAGACCCCATCTATATGAAAAATTTTAAAATTAGCTGGGCATAGTGGCACGTGCTTGTAGTCAGTCCCAGGTACTTGGGAGGATGAGATGAAAGGATCACTTGAACCTGAAGAGGTCGAGGCTGCGGTGAACTATGATTGTGCCACTGCACTGCAGCCTGGGTGACATAGTAAGACCCTGTCTCGACAACAAAAAAACAAGGTTAAAGATTTTATACAATGTTTAGGTAGGCATACGGCTCTCTACCATAAGTGTATGTGACAATATGGATGGTTTTCTTATCATGAAGCAAGATTTATTTTCCTAGAAGGATTTTCTGGTATTGAAATGTTATCACTCCAGAATTCACTTTATTATGTAGCATACTTTTTAAAGCAGAAAATATTAACTTTTCTATGTGACAGAATATAGTCTTAAATATGATAGTTCTTTAGTTAAATATGATAGTTCTTTACTTGTCTGTGTTATCTTCAGAAAGATAATTTCAGGTTTCATCAGTTCTTTGTTATAGCAAGCATTTTATTAATTCTTGAGCATCAATCAGTGTGTCACATGTCCTGCAACTGCCAGTGTATTTGCCATTGGGTATTTTGTTGAAAAATCTTGATGCCAGTAAAATATATGTTTACCAATTTAAATATTTTGTGAGTCTTACTCAAAGAAAGCATACTTCACCTTTGATCTAAATCATTCTTAAAACTAGCCATTTGTACTGATGTAAAAATCAAAACATTGAAAGAAAGATTGCAGCATATGGCTTAGATAATATGAGTAAGTGTGGATGCATCTTTGTAAATTTCTCTGCTCTCAAATTTAACTTATGTGTGACATTTACAGGGATGTTGTGGAGATGATAATGGTCTCATGGAAGTAGAGGGAGCTCATCCATCTCGGACGATGAGTATTAATGCTGCAGAGTTAAAACAGCTTCTACAAAGCAAAGAAGAAAGTCCAGAAAATTTGTTCCTTGAACTAGAGAAGCTTGTTTTGGTAAAAAAGAAAAACAAAAACAGAGCATTCCTAAGGCTTATTTTCCTCTCAGTTTGACTAGTACAAGTATTTCATAGTGACATTTTTTAAAATAGTGAACCTTTAGTTGGGTATTTATACCATTTCAAATAACTCTTTGAATTAACAATTTGAAGTGAAGTCCTCCATCTTGTTATGAATTTTAAGGAGTACATGAAGACAGTAGTTTTTGAATTGTCTGTTCCTTGGATGCAGGGTACCCTCTTGCTGCTGTTGTTTAGAAATAAAATGACAAGTGTTTTGGTGTTTGTTTTATTTTAATATGTTTAATGTTAATAATTTCTGGACAGTGTTCCAGATTTCTTAGTAATAAAACATACAGCCTTTTCTACTAAAGAGTCAGTAGGTTTACAGATGTAAGTTTTACCTGCACCTTCTTATTCTGCTTTTTTTTGTATATAGGAACATTCAAAAGATGATGACAATCTGGATTCTTTGTTGGACAATGTAGTTGGACTTAAGCAGATGCTGGAGTCATCAGGTGACCCTTTACCTCTCAGTGACCAGGATGTAGAACCAGTACTTTCAGCTCCAGAATCTCTTCAGAATTTGTTTAACAATAGGTAAAATACACAATGTTTTATAATTGAGTAGATGTTGGTTTTATAATGGCTATAGGCTAGGGAGGGCCAGCAAACTTTTTTTTTCTATAAAGGGCCAGATAGTAAGAATTCTAGGCTTTGCAGGCCACATATAGCCTCTGTTGTGTATTCTTCTGTAGTTTTTTTTTTTTTTTTTTTTAAATTTATACAAATCATGCTAGCTTGCAGGCTGTACAGAAACAAGGTAGCAGATAAAATCAGGGCTTTGTTTTATTTTACTGAAAGGTCAAAACTTGTTACAGCAGAATTAGTTTTCAAAGTTATTTGTTTTTAAGGATACTTAGTTTTTAATTGCCGTTTGGAGTTTCTTTTTTAGGTGCTACTTTTAATACTTCAGAAAGTAATAATTTTAATTGTACCTTCCACAGATTTTACTTGAAGATAAGCTAAAAGACTGGGCGTGTTGGCTCACGATATAATCCCAGCACTTTGGAAGGCTGAGGCAGGAAGATAGCTTGAGCTCAGGAGTTTGAGACTAGCCTGGGCAACATGGAGACCCTATCTCTACAAAAAATTTTTTAAAAATTAGCTGGGTGTGGTGGTGCACACCTGTGGTCCCAGCTACTAGGGAGGCTAAGGTGGGAGGATCACTTGAGCCCAGGAGATCACGACTGCAGTGAGCTGTGATTGTGCCACTGCACTTCAGCTGGGTAACAGAGCAAGACCCTGTCTCAAAAAAAAAAAAAAAAAAAGGGTTAGGCGCGGTGGCTTACGCTTGTAATCCCAGCACTTTGGGACTTTGGGAGGCCAAGGCGGGCAGATCACGAGCTCGGGAGATCAAGATGATCCTGGCTAACACAGTGAAACCCTGTCTCTACTAAAAATACAAAAAATTAGCCTAGAGTGGTGGCGGGTACCTGTAGTCTCAGCTACTCAGGAGGCTGAGGCAGGAGAATGGCGTGAACCTGGGAGGTGGAGCTTGCAGGGAGCCGAGATTGCACCACTGCACTCCAGCCTGGGTGACAGAGTGAGACTCCGTCAAAAAAAAAAAAAAAAAAAAATTTGGGAAATTTGATTTTGGAATTCTGCTTTTCACCAGATACTTTTCTTGTTCCAGGACTGCCTATGTGCTTGCTGATGTCATGGATGATCAGTTGAAATCTATGTGGTTTACTCCATTTCAGGCTGAAGAGATTGATACAGATCTGGATTTGGTATATAAATTATTACTAAATATTTAGAAAAATTTTAGTTTTTTCTGTTTCTTTGTATATTGTTAGCATTATAGTAGTTTCCATATTTTATGGCTGTTAAAATCTACTTGGAGGCCAGTTCTACATTATTTTTATGCCACTTGCCCACTTTATGGCATCCAGAAAGTTTTTTCTGCTTCTTTTTTGCTTCTTTCTAGTTAGTGATCTGTATTTTGAGGTTGTGATTTTTTGTTTATTTTTTATTTTTATTTTTATTTTTTTGAGACAATCTCATTCTGTCACCCAGGCTGGAGTGCGGTGGTGTGATCTCAGCTCACTGCAACCTCTGCCTCCTGGGTTCAAGCAATTCTCCTGCCTCAGCCTCCTGAGTAGCTGGGATTACAGGCGTGTGCCATCACACCTGGCTAATTTTTTTGTATTTTTAGTAGAGATGGGGTTTCACCATGTTGGTCAGGCTGGTTTCAAACTCCTGACCTTGTGATCTGCCTGCCTTGGCCTCCTAGAGTGCTGAGATTACAGGTGTGAGCCACCACACCCAGCCAAAAAAAAATTTTTTTTACTATAGATAAAGTCTCACTATGTTACCCAGGCTGGTCTCAAACTCCTAGCCTCAAACAATCCTCTCTCTTTGGCCTCCCAAAGTGATGGGATTACAGGCATGAACCAGATTACAATCATTTGGCCAGAGAATGTGACTTAAGGGAAAAATCACACTTTTTCATAAGTTCTATGAAGCACTTTGTTTTCTTACATTGACAGGGTATAGAATAGAGAAAAGTATCCCACAAAACAACAGTTTATTCTTGCATTTGGGTCTAAGATGAGGAACGGTTGTGCTATGGTGTGGCTCTCAGTTTGGAAATTTGTAAAGAGTATATTTGTTATGATACAGTATGAATGGGAATTGACATTCTTAAACATAATGTTGAATAGGTAAGAGTATAATTAACTACTTAAAATTTAATACAGTCTGTTTTATGCTTCTCAGAGATGTCGTAGGGAGAATTATTTTAGCCACATCTTAATATACTGCATATTGTTCCTTTATCAAAGAAACATACTGGTGTTCATCATGTACAATAAAACTAAAAGAATGATGTGCTTCATATTTGTATTCAGTGTGTTGAGAGCTGCTTTTCCTTTTTTAAAAAAACCACATACAATTCAATTAGAAGTGCATTAAAATTAATTTCTTTTTAGTGCAAGCTGTTCAGTGATTCTTTAAAACTGTCCTTTCCAGTAAAATTTTATGCAAGAATGCAAATATTTTGTAGTCTGCCCTGTCCAAAACAGTAGCCTCATGTGCATGTTGTACAATGGAAATGTGGATGACTAGGGAACTGAATTTTATTTTGATTTAATTTTGATTAATTTAAATTTAGATAGGCACATGTGGTTAGTGGCTACCATGTTGGGCAGCACAGGTATAAAATATTTGTTAAAAGTTACTAATTTCATAACTTTAAGTTGAATCACAACTGTCTTGTGATGATAATTGTAACCCTCTGGATTAGAGAAATTTTAGGTATCTTACATTTGATAAATTTGAATAAAACCTAAGTAAACTGAATGTTGATTTCCCTGAAAGTAAACTTAGATGGGAACCTCATTAAATGCATAGAGCTTTTGGGAATCTGGCATAGAATTTTTTTGTGACAGAAATGTTGACTATATAAGACTGGCAGAGTATGTTATTTTCAGATTCTTTTTTTGGAAAAGTTCAGGAGATAGTACAGTGTTAATTTATATAAACAAATACTGAGTTTCCTGCTCAGGCATCAAAAGTCTCCTAGATTAATAGCCCTGCTTTGAAGAATGCCACACACAAAAAAAGTAGCATTACTACGACGTGTGTGTGTGTTTGTTTTTAAACTACCAATGCCATTTGCTTTTTAAAAAGATGAGGGAAAGAGGTAGATCTTTAATTTATTTCTTATGAGAGGCAAATATAATTTATAGGTAATAAGAATTTCTATAGTCAAATATTATGCCAATAATTACATTTAATATGTATTTTGTTTCATTATTATGACTGCAGGTAAAGGTTGACTTAATTGAACTCTCTGAAAAATGCTGTAGTGACTTTGATTTGCACTCAGAATTAGAGCGCTCATTTTTGTCAGAACCATCATCTCCAGGAAGAACCAAGACTACTAAAGGATTCAAACTTGGGAAGCACAAGCATGAGACCTTTATAACTTCAAGGTAAAATTTATTCCACTGAAGAGCTCAATTTTGGTCATATAAACTTATGTATTTTAGTGTATTTTAAGATAGACACATGCGACCGAGCATGGTGGCTCACGCCTGTAATCCCAGCACTTTGGGAGGCTGAGGCGGTTGGACCACGAGGTCAGGAGATCGAGACCATCCTGGCTAACACGTTGAAACCCCGTCTCTACTAAAAATACAAAAAAAAAAATTAGCTGGTTGTGGTAGTGGGCACCTGTAGTTCCAGCTGCTCGGGAGGCTGAGGCAGGAGAATGGCGTGAACCCAGGAGGTGGAGCTTGCAGTGAGCCGAGATTGTGCCACTACACTCCAGCCTGGGTGACAGACCAAGATTCTGTCTCCAAAAAAAAAAAAAAAGATACGCACGTGCTGTTAAACTGGAAAGGAAGTTAACATAACATTTGAATCATGAACATTGTTTGGATTTTTTTATTTAAACATAATAATTTGGCCAGTATATACCCAGTACATTTGTTATATTGTTTTTTTACAAGACTTTGGAAGGTTTGAATAAGAAGTAAACTGGATTATTTTAAAACATTGTTATTCATAACAATGAAATGTGAGTACCTTTCTTAGCTAGTTTGTTGTATTATCCCAGAAGTGTGATAGATCCTTGCAAAGTTAACAGAATTGGAGTACAAAAAAATTGAAATGTAATTTTGAGTATTATAAAGATTGTTTTTGCAGAAATCTGAAAGAAAAATGTTTTATGGTATGTTTTTGTTTTAATAGTGGAAAATCTGAATACATCGAACCTGCCAAACGAGCTCACGTTGTGCCACCACCAAGAGGAAGGGGCAGGGGAGGATTTGGACAGGGTATACGACCTCATGATATTTTTCGTCAGAGAAAACAGAACACAAGTAGACCACCATCTATGCATGTGGATGACTTTGTTGCTGCTGAAAGTAAAGAAGTGGTTCCTCAAGATGGAATACCCCCACCAAAACGGCCACTCAAAGTTTCACAGAAGATTTCATCCCGTGGTGGGTTTTCAGGCAATAGAGGAGGACGGGGTGCTTTCCACAGTCAGAATAGGTTTTTCACACCACCTGCTTCAAAAGGTAACTAATTAGTATGTATTCTCTAATGGGTTAGAATATTGGAATGTTAAAATATTGAATGAAAGTGATTTAGATGGAAGAGATTCAGATAAACTGTTTTCCTGTTGCTACAGTTGAGCCACCTCTGGACTAGTGGTACTGTTTGCAGAGTACTCTATTGGACAGAAGAAAGAAACTTTTTTTTTCAATGAACCTTTCATACATTGTACTTCTAAGAATGAATTTAGAAGTCTTGGCTAATTATTTTCCCTTTTTTTTTTTTTTTTTTTCCTGAGACATGAGTCTTGCTCTGTCGCCCAGGCTGGGGTGCAGTGGTGTGATGTCATCTCACTACCAACTCTGCCTCCCTGGTTCAAACGATTCTCCTGCTTCAGCCTCCCAAGTATCTGGGACTACAGGCATGCCCCACCGTGCCCAACTAATTTTTGTATTTTTAGTAGAGACGGGGTTTTGCCATGTTTGCCAGGCTAGTCTCAAACTCCTGACCTCAAGTGATCCACCCACCTTGGCTTCCCAAAGTGCTGAGATTACAGGTGTGAGCCACCGTGCTCGGCCTTATTTTCCTTTTTACATTGAGAATTATACATTTTCTGAGTAATACCCTTACATTATTTTCACAATTATACTTAACAGTTTTCTTAAGATTGTTCTGTGCAGTTCACCATTGATCTGCCTAATCTGCTTGCTTTCCTATGCTACATTTAGTTTGTTTGAAATTGTTACAGGATTTTTTTTTTTTTTTTTTTGAGACAGAGTTTTGCTCTTATTGCCCAGGCTGGAGTGCAGTGGCACAATCTCAGCTCACTGCAACCTCTGCTTCTTGGGTTCAAGCGATTCTCCTGCTTCAACTTCCTGAGTACGCATGTGCCAGCACACCCGGCTAATTTTTATATTATTAGTAGAGATGGAATTTCACCATGTTGGCCAGGCTGGTCTCGAACTCCTGATCTCAGGTGATCCACCCGCCTTGGCCTCCCAAAGTGCAGGGATTACAGGCATGAGCCACTGCACCTGGCCTTACAAGATTTTAGAAACTAGGGATACTTACAGAAATTATACCTTAGTAGTGGATTGATAACCATATTTTCATACCTGCTGAGTTAGGAGGGTGAGAGTGAAAGAGAATCTGTGTTTATATTAATAACAAACACTTAGATTAGGTGTGTCAGGAACTTTTATAAGCATTTTACATATTATAACCTCATGTCAACCCCATTTGGCAAGTTCTCTTAGTACCCCTAATTTGCGGAAGAGAAAATTGTCAGTCAGCTGACCAGGGCACATAAATACAAGTGGCAGAACCAGTATTTGATCCCTGGCAGTTTGGCTATAGAGTCTCTGCTCTTAACCACTGTGATGCTGCCACTATATATATAGTACAGTCAAGTTACAAAATTTCAGTTTCTTTTCCATTCTTTTGAAGATTAAGAAAAATCTATCATTTAAAAGAATCCAACTGAAGTTGTGAAAAAAGTGATTTTGATTGTGCTGTTTGTGTTTAGGAAACTACAGTCGTCGGGAAGGAACAAGAGGCTCCAGTTGGAGTGCTCAGAATACTCCTCGAGGAAATTACAATGAAAGTCGTGGAGGCCAGAGCAATTTTAACAGAGGCCCTCTTCCACCATTACGACCCCTTAGTTCTACAGGTATACATCCTTGCTACTTGATATTGCTGAGAAAAGGGAAGTGAATTCTTCCTTTTTAAATTGTTGATATATACAGAGGGGGCTAGGGGTGCTAAACTCCCCATCCCCTTGCCCCACGCAGTCAAAAATCTAAGTATAACTTTTGACTTCCCCAGAACTTAACTACTGATAGTATGCTGTTGACTGGCAGCCTTACAGATAACATAAACAGTTGATTGACACATATTTTATATATTATATATTATATAATGTATTACAATTAAATAAGCTGGAGAAAAGAAAATGTTATTAAGAAAATCTTAAGGAAAAGAAAATACATTTACTATTAAGTGGAAGTGGATCTTCGTAAAGGTCATCACATTCCATAGGCTGAGGAAGAGGAGGAGAGGTCTTACTTTCTTAGGAGTAGCAGAGGTGAAAGAAAATCCACATATAACTGGACCCAGGCAGTTGAAACCCATGTTGTTCAAGGGTCAGCTGTACTCTCATTCTGGGAGAGAATATTTTAGAGTATAGACTTAAAGTTTTAACGTTTATATCCTTGAATAAATGCCCAATATACATCTTCTATAAAAATAATCAAATTTTTAGTTTCTGAACTGTTTGTATAATCTGAACAGTTTCATGGTGCTGTGCTCTTATTTTTATGTTTCAGTAATGAAAGTCAATGCTTAAGGTATCTTTCTGACCACAAAGTATTTTAATAACAGAGATACCTTTGTATAGCATATTTTTTTTTGCTTATTGTCGTAGGCGTGTAAGCACATAACTTTTTTTTTTTTTAAAACATTACCGTATCTAGTCAAGAATGTTGCTCATCAGAAGTAGCTTTTGGTTTCAAATGCACATTTAAAAAAAATAACAAGTTTTATTTGGGATATAATTCTTATATACCATATAGTTTACCTGTTTAAAATGTATAATTCAACAATCTTCACCCCGTTCACAGCGCTTGCACATGAGTTTTAAAAGAGAAAAGAGTAATTCTTGGTTTGAGCTCAGTGATGTAGATTCGTATTTACATGCTTAGAAAAGAAAGGACGTTGGAACTAAAAACTATATTTTTTCTTTTACAGGTTACCGCCCAAGTCCTCGGGACCGTGCTTCTAGAGGTCGTGGGGGACTTGGACCTTCCTGGGCTAGTGCAAATAGCGGCAGTGGAGGCTCAAGAGGAAAGTTTGTTAGTGGAGGAAGTGGTAGAGGTCGTCATGTACGCTCCTTTACACGATAAGAATCCTTTTGGGAACATCTTAACTGTATATGAACATTTTGTGAGGACAATAAAAATAAGACATTGAAGGACCAATTTAGACTTAGCAGTTATCTGGAGACATCTGAGAGAATATTTTTATCTGAAGAAAGCAGATTTTGTTTGATACCTAACAAGATTTCAATAAAAATCCAAACTTTGTATGTACGTTTCTATATATTTTCCCTTTTTTTTGTATGACTATTTATTTAGAAAATTTCTAGGTAGAAAAACTGAATGACGTTTTGTATTTTTCTTGCCTGTAGCACAGATGTTCTCAAACTTTCTCAGCTCATGACACTATTTAGTGCCTCAGTACTTTTTTCACAGCATACCTGGTCCAAAAGAATTATCTAATACTTGTGTTTATTAAGCAGTTAGGTACAACGGCTTAATAAGAATGTACATCATCACCACTAGTAACTGTGGACACTGCATGTCTCAAACCTTGGAATCAGTGTCATTTTCTTCTCCTCTCTGCTTCTTGCACAGTACTTTTTATCAAACTGCTGAAAACCCAGTTTTGTAAAGATATGTTGTTATAGAAAGGAATATAATGCTATTTAATGTTGAAAATGTAAACTACCTCGAAGTAGTAGTTTATGTTATGTCCAACAGGTGTTGCTATGTTTTTCTCAAAAATTTAAAAATACTGTGTGGCACCCATGTTAATTTGCTAAGGTGCCCTGGTACACAGTTTGGGAACCATGGCTGTACCAAAAGAAACAAAATACTCCTCTCCTTTGTATTAGAAATCTGAACTTTGCATTTCAGCTTTGGACCTACTGACACTATTTTATTATACAAATTATTTAAAGCTTAAAATAAGGAGTGTCCTAATACTATTATTTTGGGAATCAGAAACATCTAATAAAAGCTGAACTTTATATATAGAAATAAAGCTTACAACTTTGAGAAAGTAGCCATATTTTCCCCAAGATAATGTCTTAACACACTGAGTCTATGTAAGTGGCATAAAATACAGAGTTCTCTTAATCAGAAAAGGAGTGTATGAGTCTCATCCATCCTTTTATCAATCTGTTTTGGGGAATTATTTGTGACTGAATACAATCTTCATTAAGAAAACACCTTGAAGCAAAGCTTAGCTGTAAAGAATCAGATGTTTAGGTGAAAGGTTATGGCAATCTTTTCATAACTAGTGGCCTTGAAAGACCCAAGTGTCTTGAGCTGCTGTAAGAAAATACCATAGACTGGGTGGCTTAAACAATAGAAATTTATTTCTCACAGTTCTGGAGGCTTGGAAGCCCAAGATCAGGGTGTCAGCATGGTTGGGTTCCAGTGAGGGCCCTCTTCCTGGCTTGTATGCAGCTACCTTCTTAAGTGCTCACATAGTCTTTCCTTGGTGCTTACTTAAAGAGAGAGAGAGCTCTTGTGTCTTTTTCTTCTTATAAAGGCACTATTCCCATCATGAACATCTCATCCTCATGATCTAATCTAAATCACAGTACCTCCCAAAGGTCCCACCCTTTCTAGTACTACCACATTGGGGGTTAGGAGTTCAACATATGAATTTGGGGAAACACAAGACTCAGCTCATTGTGTCAAGATAACTTAAATCCCCTTTGATCCTTAAACCTAATAGGCTCATTTTCCCCAAAGATATAGTTTACACATTAGGTAAAGTTCGAAATTTGCCCCAATATCTGACACAAATACATGTAAAAAATAGTTAATTTTTCTTAAGTAACTATGTTTCTAAATAAGAACATGGCCATATATAGAAACGTAATTTCTTGGTTTGTTTTTTAGCATTAAGCGGGATATAATCTTTGAGAAATATCAGAAAGCTGTTTTTGCTGTTTAAGTTAATACCCAGTAATTCAGACCAATGAAGGTAATATATTATTAGTGTAGAAACAAATTAATGCCAGGCAAATTTAAAATGTCTTGAGTGACTACAAGTCCCAGATAAATGAGAAGGGAAGGAATCCACCATATTGAGCAGCCCTTACACGCAAAAATCACTTAGTCCTTGTAACAATCCAGCATAGGTGGTATTATCTAATTTTACAGATGGAAAAAGCTGAAGAGCTTGACTCAAGCATGGTAGAAACAGGATTTAAAATCAGGTTCGGTGGTTCATGCCTGTAATCCCAGCACTTTGGGAGGCTAAGGCAAGAGGATCACTTAAGCCTAGGAGTTTGAGACTAGCCCTGGCAATATAGTGAGACCCTGTCACTACAGAAAATTTAAAAATTAGCTGAGTGAGGCCAGGCATGGTGGCTCATGCCTGTAATCCCACCACTTTGGGAGGCCTAGGCGGGCAGATCACCTGAGGTTGGGAGTTTGAGATCAGCCTTACCAACATAGTGAAACCCTGTCTCTACTAAAAATACAAAAATTAGCTGGACACGGTGGCATGCACCTGTAATCCCAGCTACTCAGGTGGCTGAGTCAGGAGAATTGCTTGAACCCAGGAAGTGGAGGTTGCAGTGAGCAGAGATCGAGCCACTACACTCCAGCTTGGGGTACGGAGCAAGACTGTCTCAAAAAATGATAATAATAAATTAGCTAGGTGTGGTGGTGCATGCCTGTAGTGTCAGCTACTTGGGAGACTGAGGCAGGAGGATCACTTAAGCCCAGGAGGTCAAGGCTGCAGTGAGCCATGATTGCGCCACTGTACTCCAGTCTGAATGACAGGGTGGGAAAAAAAAAATCAGATTGGAGCAGGGCACAGTAGTGGGGCACCTGTGGTCCCAGCTACTCAGGAGGCTGAGGTGGGAGGATTGCTTAGGCCCAGGAGTTCAAGTCCATCCTGGGCAACAAGAGCAAGACCCCCATCTCTAAGAAATAATAACAAAATCAGGTTGGCTAGCTCCTAATTCCTTACCTCTCCATCTTGGAGAAGAAGCTACTTTTCAGGTTAAGTGTGTTAGAGATCAAAATTAGTAATTCATCCTAAGGCAATGGAGTTTCAGAGACCCAACACTGTATTTTAGTTATTTCAGAAGTGAGCCTCAAACAAGACATTTCAGGGAAAGTGTTTGTTTGTTTGTTTGAGACAGAGTCTCACTCTGTCACCTAGGCTGGGGTGCAGTGGTGCTTTCCTGGCTCACTGCAACCTCTGCCTCCTGGGTTCACGTGATTCTCCTGCCTCAGCCTCCCGAGTAGCTGGCATTACAGGCACCCACCACCATGCCCAGCTAATTTTTGTATTTTTAGTACAGACTGGGTTTCACCATGTTAGCCAGGCTGGTCTTGAACTCTTGACCTCAAGTGATCCACCTGCCTCTGCCTCCCAAAGTGCTAGGATTACAGGCATGAACCACTACATCCGGCCTATTTCAGGGAAAGTTTTGAGTGGCATTTAGAAATTAATGAAAGATGCAGAATTCCTTTGAGGACAAGTTTAATCTGTAGAAAAGGAGTTGATAGAATGATTTGTGTTTATTTCCTAAGAAGAAAAAAGAAATACTATGAAATATTGTTATCCTTTATTTAAAAAGAATGTTGCAGGTAGTATTCTGTGTGAAGGAGTAGTAGGCACAGTTAGATTAGCTTTATTGCTTTTTTAAAAAGTAATTGCAAAAACCTGCAGGATGAGAATGTAGGAACTAATGTCTCCTACGCATCTTCTGTGTTCCATATACCCTAGTACAGTGTGGGGAATATAAGGGTGACTAAGATGTATTTTTTGCCCTCAGGAAACTCACAATCTAATAAAGGAAACAATTATGTAAACATCTTTTTTTTTTTTTTTTTTGAGACGGAGTCTCGCTCTCACCCAGGCTGGAGTGTAGTGGTGTGATCTCGGCTCACTGCAACCTTCACCTCCTGGGTTCAAGCGATTCTTCTGCCTCAGCCTCCTGAGTAGCTGGGACTACAGGTGGGTGCCACCAGGCCTGGCTAATTTTTTCTATTTTTAGTAGAGACGGGAGTTTCATCATGTTAGCCAGGATGGTCTTGATCTCCTGACCTTGTGATCTGCCCTCCTCAGCCTCTCAAAGTGCTGCGATTACAGGCATGAGCCACCATGCCTGGCCACATCATTTTTTAAAACAAAAGTTAATGAGATCTTAAGTGTATGCAGTGTATATGGAACAATTCATAATTCTTGAATAATCCAATCATTACATTTCCAACTGATTTTATTGTGGGTTTTTAAAAGTAACTATTTTTAAAATAGTATTTTAAGAAAAGGAAATCTTGGCATTACAATTGTATAAAATCTTTTTGGAATTGCTTTTGTATAAAGACTAGTTTTTGGGGGACTTTTTTTGTTTCGTTTTGTTTTTTTGAGATGGAATCTCACTCTGTCACCCAGGCTGGAGTGCAGTGGCCTAATCTCGGCTCACTGCAACCTCTGCCTTTCAGGTTCAAGTGATTCTTGTGCCTCAGCCTCCCAAGTAACTGGGACTACACTACAGGCACAAGCCACCATGACTGGCTAGTTTTTTGTATTTTTAGTAGAGACAAGGTTTTGCCATGTTGGCCAGGCTGGTTTCGAACTCTTGAGCTCAAGTGATCTGCCCTCCTCGGCCTCCTAAAGTGCTAGGATTTCAAGCGTGAGCCACTGTGCCTGGCCTAAAGACTAGTTAAGCAGAAAAGATTATCTATGCAATTTTAATTTTTATTATTTTAAATTCATAGGACAGTTAGGAGTTAATGAGTAGGATCTTTTAAGGGTCATATAACTTCATAATCTAGAGAAGGGGTTGCAAACTAAAGTACTAGCAATACACATTATTGTATTAACCAATCTCCAGAACTCATTTTTTTTTTTGAGACAGAGTCTGCTCTGTTGTCCCGGCTGGAGTGCATGGGCATGATCTTGACTCACTGCAACCTCCACCTCCCGGGTTCAAGTGATTCTCCTTCCTCAGCCTCCTGAGTAGCTGCAATTACAGGCGCACGCCACCAGGCCCGGCTAAGTTTTGTATTTTTAGTAGAGATGAGTTTTCACCATGTTGACCAGGCTGGTCTCGAATTCCTGCTCAAACTCCTGACCTCAAGTGATCTACCACCTCGGCCTCCCACAGTGCTGGGATTACAGGCGTGAGCCACTGTGCCCGACCAGAACTTTTTCATCTTTCAAAACTGAAATTCTATACCCATACCAACTCTCACTTCCCTGTCCCCCCAGCCCCTGGCAACCGCCATTCTCCTTTTCTGTCTGTAAATTTGAGTACTCTAAATACCACATGTAAGTAGAACCGTATAAATTTGTCTTTTGCGGCTGGCTTTTTTCACTTAGCATAATATCCTCAAGGTTTATTCATGTTGTAGCCTGTGTCAGAATTTTTTTAAAAGACTGAATAATATTCCATTACATGGATATGCCACATTTTGTTTATTCATCATTGGTTGATGGACATATGCGTTGCTTCCACATTTTGGCTACTGTGAATAATGCTGCTATGAACATGAGTGTACAAATATCTTTTCAAGACCCTACTTAGAATTTTGGGGGGTATATATCCAGAAGTGGAATTGCCTAATGATATGGTAATTCTGTTATTTTTGATTTTTGAGGAACCATCATACTGCTTTCCACAGCAGCTGCACCATTTTACATTCCCATCAGCAGTGCAAAGGGGTTCCAATTTCTCCACATCCTTGCCAATGCTTGTTATTTTCTGTTTTGTTTTGGTTTTCATAATAGCTCTCTTAATGGTTGTGCTTCTGACTTTTAGGGAGAAGCCAAAAATCTGGATTACTGTGTAATCAGTTTTCAAATATGCAATTAATTCAATTTAAAAATTAAAAACATTTTGTGAGCAAAACAAAAAATTATGCAGGACAAAATGTGCCCACAGAGTTTCAACCTGAAGAATTTGATGATAGCATCTGTTTTAGAAATCACAATGGAATTTCTATAAAGAGTTATTTTTATTTGGGAAGGTGAAATTTACCAGGTATATTTGTGATAGGACATGATGTTGTGGAGAAGTTCTTTGTGACCAAAAAGCCTGGTTTTGAGAACCAGTTCTCTGCTCTACTAACTAGCTGTGCAACTTTAAATCACTCCTCTTATCCTAAATTTCTTTTCCTTTCTTTCTTTCTTTTTTTTTTTTTTTGAGACAGAGTATCGTTCTGTCACCCAGCCTGGAATGCATTGGCACAATCTTGGCTCACTGCAACCTCCCCTTCCTGGGTACAAATGATTCTCCTGCCTCAGCCTCCCGAGTAGCTGGGATTACAGGTGCTCACCACCATGCCCAGCTAAATTTTATATTTTTAGTAGAGACGGGGTTTCACCATGTTGGTCAGGCTGGTCTTGACCTCCTGACCTCAAGTGATCCATCCGCCTTGGCCTCCCGAAGTGCTGGGATTACAGGCATGAGCCACTGCTCCTGGCCTATCCTAAATTTCTTTATCTGCTCTGCCTACATCAGTAGGTTATGGGGATTAAATAAGATTTGTATTTGATTTTTTTTTTACATGTAGAGCATTATTACTTTAAATTAGATCCTCCACTACCTAGACAAAAATATACTTAATATGCCTTACTTGCTAAGTTATTTCTGAAGCCAGAAATTAGTGCCTGCTTGATAAATAAGTGGAAATTATGTAAGTAGAATTATACTAATGTTTAATAGCTCTACTGAACAATATTGATGTGGTTTTAGGGAGACTATCAGTTTGGGGACACTTTTACAATGGTTTTTTGGACATAGATTCTAAGTGAGGATAGTCCAGTTTCTGTCTAAGCAGAATTTCCAGGATACTCAGGGCATATGGTAATATTTTTTAAATGTAAGGAGGTGGTAATTGCAGGGAACAGTGAGTAGTCTACTTTGGCCAGTGTAGGAATGTAGGGACAGTGTAGAGGGGATGGAGGGGAAGGTATATTTGGAGACTGGGGTCAAATTATCAAAGGTCTTATTTGCTATGCTAAGCCTTAGGGAGTAACTGAACTTTTTAAATGTGAGTGGCATTTTCAGATTTGGTGCACTTTTATGAGCTTCTATCAGTCAGTCACTATGAAAAATGTTTTCACGTAACTCCCAATCAGAAGTATTCTTTTAAAAAGGGAACTGGTAGGGGCACTGGCTGACGCCTGTAAATCCCACCACTTTGGGAGGCCGAGGCAGGAGGACCACTTGAGCCCAGGAGTCAGAGACCAGCCTGGGCAACATAGTGAGACCCCCATCTCTTCAAAAAAAAAAGTAAAAATAGCCCAGGTGTGGTGGTGCACATCTGTAGTCCCAGCTACTCAGGAGGCTGCGGTGGGAGGGTTGCTTGGGCCTGGAAGGTCAAGGCTGCAGTAAACTGTGATTGTGCCACTCCACTCCAGCCTGGGTGACACAGGAAGACCTTGTATCAAAAACTAAATGAATAAAAATTGAAAAAATACAAAGATTAAAAGATAATTACTTTGGTGCAGCAGAGAGGAAGGATTAGAGAGGGAAGAGCCTGAAGGCAGACCAATAAAGAAGTTACAGCAAAGTTCTTTATGAGCAATTCTCAAAGAGCAGTCCCTAGACCAGCAGCTCAGCATCACCTGCGGATTTGTTAGAAATGCATATTCCTCCAGCCTCGGCAACATAGCAAGATCCTGTCTTTACAAAATATATATTAAAAAATTAACCAGGTGTAGTGGCATGTGCCTGTAGTCCCAGCTACTGGAGAGGCTGAGGCAAGAGGAGTCCATGAACTCAGTAAGCTATGATCATGCGACACTGCACTTGAACCTGGGCAACATAGGGAGACCCTGTCTCAAAAAAAGAATATTCTTAAACACGACCCCAGGTCCAAGAGGGGAGGGGCTGACAATGTGTGTGTGCTTTAACAAGTCCTGCAAACAATTCTGTTAAAGTTTGATGCACTCTAAGGTTTCAGAACCACTGATCTATATCAATGGTTTTCTTTTCTTTTTTCACTTTCTTTTTTTTTTTTTTTTTTTGTTGTTGTTGTTGAGACGGAGTCTCGCTGTGTCGCTAGGCTGGAATGCGGTGGCGCGATCTCGGCTCCCTGCAACTTCTGCCTCCCGAATTCAAGTGATTCTCCTGCCTCAGCCTCCTAAGTAGCTGGGACTACAGGCGCCTGCCAACATGCCCAGCTAATTTTTCTATTTTTAGTAGAGATGGGGTCTCACCGTGTTAGCCAGGATGGTCTCAATCTCTTGACCTCGTGATCCGCCCGCCTCGGCCTCCCAAAGTGCTGTGATTACAAGTCAATGGTTTTAAAATTTAGGAATCATCTGGGGAGGTCTTTAAAAATGCAAGTTTTGGGGGCCTACAAATCTCTCTTTAAAAACCTTCTCAGGAGATTCTAATAATTCTTCTAAGGAGATTCACTGTTTGGATACAGTGACCTAAATGAAAGTAATGTCCTCAGCTAGGATAGTGGTAATGGAAATGAAGGGATTACATAGAACAGATATTTGTCAGATACTGTAATACTGCTAGAATTATATTAGGCCATGATGGCATAAAACTCAATAAAGCAGTTACTGTTCTGAAAGAACTTTCTAGTGGGAGAAGAGAAGGGCAGGTGCTTGGGAGCAGAATGAGGAAAATGTAGGTAGCATTTTGGAACAGCAGAATTGAAGTTCAAACGTCTGGAGGTTTCCGGATGTGGTAAGTAGTGTCACAGGCTCCAAATGGATCACAGAGGGTGAAGATGAAGATGAAATGACAACTAGATTTGGCAGTTTGGAAGATTTTATAACCTTTGTGATGGCAACTTTATTGGAATGAGAATTTGAAGGTAAGGTAAGCAGAATCTGTAATGCTATTTGTTGGCATGACTGAGAAATGAAAGTATAGGTGATGGGTACTTTTTCAATTTGATGGCGAACTGAAGAGAGATTGCTAAAAACTATATGTATCAAAGCCATCTGCTCCTCAACTGTTTACATATAATGATTGACTTTGAATATGTGGCCTTAGACTGTATCTGCAGAGTCTAGTTATGTTTTTTGGGCTTCCACACTTTTGACTACAGACTTCTTTGAAATTCCATTTCTTATTATTGTGTTCTAAGTTCTTATGTCCAATTTCACATCTGAGATGTTCTGTCGCCAGGCTGGAGTGCAGTGGCACAACCTCGGCTCACTGCAACCTCTGCCTCCCGGGTTCAAGCGATTCTCCTGTCTCAGCCTCCTGAGTAGCTGGGATTACAGGTGCCCGCCACCATGCCTGGCTAATTTTTGTATTTTTAGTAGGGACGAAGTTTCACCATGTTGACCAGGCTGGTCTCAAACTCCTGACCTCAGATGATCCACCTGCCTCGGCCTCCCAAAGTGCTGGGAGCCACTGCGCCCAGCCACATATTCTTGAGTTTAAAATGGAATAAGGTTTTGAGGTATTCATTAAAAAAATGCCGAATTACATGATTTTCATTTTAAAGCAATAGACAAAACAAAAATATTAGTTAAATAAAAATTCTTAAACTTTTTTTCAAGTTAATAAATCTCAACAAGTTATTTGAGTTGACAAACTGTGTAGTATTCCCCACGGAAAGTCTCTTGGTTTGCTAAGAGATACTTTGGACATATTTTGGTAAAGCTTTGGTCCTCTTTAAGTCTGCAGCTGCTTTCAGTTGTTTCCTCTAGGAAGGATGCTTTTAGATGTTCTGGTAATCCTGGAATGGTAGAATTGCTACTTACTCTGATGAAACATTTCACCTGGCCCTTCTAGAACAAGTTAGGGTCCTCTGGAATCACTGTTCTCTTTAAGCTAAATAAGGAATCAAAAATAATTCACCTGAAAGCCCAAGTCATATAAAATAAATATTATCCACAACTGCTCTATTACCATGTGAAACTTATTAATTTATTTTTTTACTGAAGCGAAGTCTCACTATGTTGCTCAGGCTGGTCCTGAACTCAAGCTATCCTACTGCCTCAGCCTACCAAGTAGCTGGTATTACAGGCACGCACAAGCACACCCAGCTACCATGTGAAACTTTAAAAAACTGTTCAATAATTTTCCCTCCAAAACTTATTTGGATGAAAAAGTAAGAAATTAGTAACGAATAGAGCTAGGTACTAATCCTGCCTTTGCCATTCATTAACTTCTGTGTGATATGAACAGATCACTAGTGGGCATTATTTTCTCATATTCTGAAACATGAAATAGAAGTAGGAATGTGTGTAGTGGGGAGGTGAATATGAATCAAAAGAGAAATGTACTACAGATACTTATTATAAAGTAAAAAATAACAGTCCAAAATTGATCAAGTGTAGTGGCTAGGAGACAAGTGGGATCACAACTGAAAAAGAAGGGTAATCAGACTAAAAGGAGGTGTCCAAATTATTTTTCTCCTCCCCACTCCTCCCACCCCAGCTATAATGTTGATGCTGCTTAACCAATTAACTAACATTACCAATAAGTAATAACCAATTAATGTGTTAGTTCAACATTAAAAGTCTCTGTAACTAACACATTAATTGGTTATTACAACCAATAAGTAATAACCAATTAATGTGTTAGTTACAGAGACTTTTACCTCCAATATTTGTTACTGTTAACCCCAAGGCACACTATAATGTCCTTATAAAAATGTTTAGAGTGATATACTTGGCATTTAACGATTGAAGAAGGAAATGAAATGAATACCAATATATTGGTGTATACCAATATATTCATTTCCAAAGATATATGTATCCACATAATTGGACAAAGACTTTGATTTTTTCTTTTGAGACAGGGTTTCATTCATGTTGCCCAGGCTGGTTTTGGACTCCTAGACTCAAGCATTTCTCCCCACTTGGCCTCCCAAAGTGCTAGCATTACAGGCATGAGCTGCCACACCTAGGCCTAAATTGCATTTTATTAGTTTCCTTTAGAGATAATCCAAAATCAGACTATACACTTCTGCAGAAAAGTACTTTTGAACTACACATTATGGTGTCCTTTGCATTACCAAGTACTTCATGTTTAGTATTTGTTGAATAACGGAAATCTTGTTTTTTAAACTTCTTTTTCTTTCTTTTTTTTTGAGATGGAGTCTTGCTCTATTGCCCAGGTTGGAGAGTGCAATGGCACGATCTTGCCTCACTGCAACCTCCGCCTCCTGGGTTCAAGCAATTCTTCTGCCTTAGCCTGCCTGGTATCTGGGATTACAGGCACCTACCACCATGCTCAGCTAAGTTTTGTATTTTTAGTAGAGACAGGGTTTCACCATGTTCACCAGGCTAGTCTTGAACTCCTGACCTCAAGTGATCTGTCCGCCTTGGCCTCCCAAACTGCTGGGATTACAGGCGTGAGCCACCATGCCTGGCCTTTTTAAACTTTTTACTTGAACTAATGTTTGACTTGCAGAACACTTGCAAAAACAGAACAGAGAGTTCATGTGTACACTTCTTTCAGCTTTCTTTCTTTTCTTAAGAGGCAGTGTCTCACTATGTTGCCCAGGCTGGTCTTTTCTCAAACTCCTGGCCTCAAGCAATCCTCCTGCCTTGGCCTCCAAATAAATATAAACAAATATTTTTTGAGTGCAGTCTGTAAGACTAGTACTGTTCTGGCTGGGTGCAGTGGCTCACGCCTGTAATCTCAGCACTTTGGGAGGCCGAGGTGGGTGGATCACGAGGTCAGGAGTTTGAGACCAGCCTGGCCAATATGGTGAAACCCCGTCTCTACCAAAAATACAAAAAAATTAGCCAGGCGTGGAGGTTCATGCCTGTAGTCCCAGCTGCTCGGGAGGCTGAGGCAGAAGAATCACTTTAACCCAGGAGGCAGAGGTTGCAGTGAGTCAAGATCATGCCACTGCACTCCAGTTGGGTGATAGAGTGAGACTCTGTCTCAAAAAACAAAACAAAACAAAGCAAAAAAGACTAGTACTGTTCTAAACACATGGGTACAGCAGAGAATAAAGCAAAGATCTTGCCCTCATGTAGCTTATATTCTGAGAGTAGTAGAAAAACAATAAACAAGTAAGTGTATGTTAGGGAATGGAAAGTGTGATGAAAATCTATAAAACAGGGTAAGGGAGATAGAAGATGAGACAAGAGAGTAACAGACTGTCAGATAAGGCCCTTTGACTACTTCATATGTGAGTAATGATCTGAAGTGAACAAGCAAACCAGACGCAAATCTGCAAGAGGAATGTCCCGGCCACCTTTAGCCAATCTGTTTTAGATTTTCTGAACTTCCCAGATGATATTAAGGTAGGCTGCAGACACTACGAGAGCTAGCTTGTTTTCTGGTTACCCTTACTCTTTACGTGTCCCAGTCCAAAGACGACGGGGGTGCAGTTTACCAAGGTGCCCAACCTTGGTAGGTCCCCATTTCAAATTCTTGTAACCCTGGCTCCGGGAGCTGCCAAAAGCACAACTCAACCTATGAGGTGCTCTTTATGACTGGAAAAAGTCCCCAGGATAAAAGCTCCTTATAAGCACATTCTTCTTTTTTTTTTTTTTTTGAAACAGGGTCTCTCTCTGCCACCCAGGCTGGAGTGCAGTGGTGCCATCTCAGTTCACTGCAGCCTCCACCTCCCGGGTTCAAGCGATTCTCCCGCCTTAGTCTGCTGAGTAGCTGGGATTACAGGCGCGCCCCACCAAAACCAGCTATATTTTTAGTAGAGACCGGGTTTCACCATGTTGGCCTGGCTGGTCTCGAACTGCTGACCTCAAGTGATCCGCCCCCCTCGGCCTCCCAAAATTCTGGGATTACAGGCTTGAGCCACCGCTCCCAGCCTCAAATTACTCTTTTAAATAGCTGTACCTATTTACACTCCTACCAGCAGCCCAAGAGTTCTCACTGTTTCACATCTTCATTTCACCCTTGATATTTTTTAGCTTTTACTTTTTGTCAAACTGTTGGATAAAACTCAGTAAACAACCTTTAGCCATTCCCTATCCTTTCAGATTAGCCTTTCTAATACCATTTTTCAGGGATAGCTGACTGTGTCATCGCCTAGCACTTAGAAGGTGCTAAGCAAATACTCATTGAATGATGTAACTTTCCTATTTAATATCCTTTAATGCTTTTCCAAGTCCGGGGGCGGCTTCCCTTTTCTGAGAGCCTAATAATCACATATTCATTTCTATATTCCCAGAACCTAACAAAGTTTGAAAATTATCCTGCAGGCAACACTAGGTCAATGTTTTTTCGGATTAATGAATAACCAATAGGATATCGTATACCTCTGCGATGCACGCATTTCTATTATCGCACACACCGAATCATACCTTATTTATTACTTATCCACGCAGATGGTGAGATCTGTAGTCTCGGCATCTACACTGTGTCTGAAAGTAGGCACGAAACCGGTATTTTTTTAATTGAACCGTAAACTTGAATCAAACTTGGAAGCCTTTAAAGGGAAACGCAAAGGTACATGCGCAGTGATGCAATAGAGTCGTCCAATCAGAGTAGGGCAGGACTGGACAGTGCAGCGGCTAGGTAGTGCGCACGCGCACCGGGCTCGTCCGCGATTGGCTTCGCCGAGGCGGGAGCCTTGAGCTTCTCCGGTGGCGAGGGGATCGCTGGTTACCAGAAGTGCTTCTTTGCAGGGCCAGTGGTTTCTGTCAGATTTTCGCCGGTGCGTCCTGGAGGGGGAAGCTCGGGAGGCCGCGACAGCCTGTAGGCTCGTGCGGGACAAAGCAGGGAGTGGCGCCGGAGCAGGCCTCCGAGGGAGGAGGGAGGGAAGGAGGCAGGAGCGACCGAAGTGGCCTCCTGCGGGCCTGCAACTTTGGTCTGAAGTGCGAGGGACGCCCTGGCTGCTGGCCCCGGGGGGCTAGGAGCGAAGGGCGGGTGGTGGGGGTGTAGAGGTGTGCGTTTGTGTGCGAGGGATGGTTCTGGGCTGTGGCCCCTGGGGCCGCCCCTGCTGTCGCTTTGCTCAGGCTTCTGTGGCGTTTGGGTCTCTCCCTCACTCCTGCACTGGGAAGCCCCTTCCCCAGCACCAGGGGGTGAAGGCTCCGCGAACGCCCTGGAGAGTGTCGGTACGCCTTCTTTAGGGACTTTTACCTCCTCGCTGGTCAGGTTTTTCTTGTATTTCCTTAAAATCTTTTAATCGATTACCTTATGAAAGATTTTCTAGGTAGGTACAGACGCTTCTCGACTTACTACGGAGTTGAAAATATCCTAAGTCGAAAATGGATTTAAAACAGCTAACCTACTGAGTATTAAAGCTTGGCCTAGCCTACTTTTGTTATCAAAAAAATTAATTTTCAGCGGTTTATTTTAGATTTGGGGGTACATGTGCAGGTTTGTTGCATCGGTATATTACGTGGTGCTGAGGTTTGGATACGATTGATCCTGTCACCCAGGTAGTGAGCATAGTACCCAATAGTTTTTGAACCCTTGCTCCTCCTTTCCTCCCCCTTCTAGTTGTCGCCACTGTCTATTGTTGCCATCTTTATGTTCATGAATGCCCAGTGTTTAGCTCCCATTTATAAGTGAGAACATGCAATATTTGATTTTCTGTTTCTGCTTTAATTCGCTTTGGGTAATAGCCTCCAGCTGCACCCATGTTGCTGTAAAGGACATGATTTCATGCCTACCTTAAACATACTCAGAACACTTACCTTAATCTACAGTTGGGCAAAATCATGACCACAGACAGTTATGTGGTTACTTGCACAGTTTCTACTAAATGCTTATGGCTTTCTTAAAAGTTGAAGAATTCTAAGTGAAACCGTCCTAAATTAGGAACCATCTGTATAGCCGGAGTCTCAAAGGAGCAACTTAAGGCATGAAGTGAGATAATTACTACTTAATGTAGTTGGAAGTCGAAAAGCAGAAACAGCAGGGAAAGACTGTTGCTGGTTCTTGGTAGAGTTGGTTTACTTACATTCTTGCATCCCAGACGTTTGATGGTTGCACATACCTCTCTTTAAAGCCCAGACGAACCCAAAGATTCTGGTCATTGTCCTGTATGTTGAACTACCCCTTTTGTATCTCCCCCACAGGACCTTCGTCATTTCTATTCTCCAATAATACTAATTATAGATAGTAATATTACAGATAACATTGAGTGCTTATGTGTCAAGTTTTGTTTTAAGTGCTTTACATATTTCATTTAATCCTCCCAACAGTTCGGTGTGTAAGTATGATTATGGTACCCCCTCTTAAAGATGAGGAAACTGAGACACATGGAGCCTAAGTAAACTGTGCAAGACCATTGGGAAGTGTCAGTATTTATATTCAGGCATTTGCTTTCAAAGTTGTGTTCTTATTTACCACAGTGTAGTGCCAAGTACTTGTGGCTATCTGGTGTATTGCAGTTGTCAGCCTGGCCTTACCATTTTACTTGGAAGGACTGAAGCTAATAGGTGTTATAGAAATTGTAGCATCACATCAGGGCTACCAAATGGCTTTATTTCTAGGACCTGGGAAAAGGGCTCAGACAGCACTAATTAATTAATTAATTTATTATGGACAGGACAACATGAACATACAGAACTAGTTTAAAAAGCTATAAGGGTGCAGTACTCTTTTGGGGGGAAATGTACTGATTTCTGCATTTTACTTTGAAATGCATCAACAAATTAAATGTCTTGATGGGTGCCTAAGGTCATATGTAAATAGCACAGTTTGGATTCTAGCCAGGCAGCCTGGCTGGCTCCAGAGTCAGTCTGTTTTCTTAATCACTGCTCTGTGATGATGCTTGTATGCTTGCATTATCATTTTTATTAGTTTACAAAATAGGAAGGTTGAAAAATCAGAAATCATGTATTAGATGTAGAAGGGTTTAGGGTAGTAATTCTTCACATTTAGTGTTGAAAGAAATTTTAGCATCTAGTTCATTCTTTATTTTATAAATGAGAAAATTGGTGTCTAGAGAGTTAAATAGCTTCCCCAAAGTTAAGCATCCCTGAAATAGCAGAATCTGAACTACACTCTGGTTTCCTTCATTTCTACTGTTGATGTTTCTAACTACTGTATTTTTTTAAGTGTTCCTTTTGAAAAAGTGTCAGAATTTTCACAGTATTAAAGGGGAGTCTGATTAATGTAGAGAACAGAATGATGTGGACATCATATTTTTATTAATGCTATCTAGAATTTATTAGTTTAAGAAGGCTCATTATCTTATTTCAGTTGAACTATAGTCACTAAAATCTTTAGTTTTAAATTTCAGCTTCTATTGTTCTATTTCATTTGACCATTAAGTAACTGAGTCTAAATGCAAGGCCTAACATCCATGTCCTTTTGTGACAGTTGCCATTAATCAATTTCAAACTTGTGTCAATTATATATTTAGAGACCTGTAGTATTCTGCTTACCCATTATAAAAAGGAAATTAGTTTAATGAAGTTATTTTGGCATGACTTGTTTGGCCAGAATTTGTATTTACTTCTGGCATTGGCAAATACTGCTTCTAAAGCAGTCAAAAACCATCTGTTTCATAATTTGCTCTAAGATTAAAGATTATACTAATAGAGATCTATTTTGTTGTTGAATAAGAAATGGAAGAGAGTGACCTCTACTACTCATTCCTCAAACTATGTAAAGGCTGGTTATATATCAAATATTTACATGTTTCATCATTTTAACATTGATGAAATTAGGAAATGTCTAACCATCAATGATAGTGTATCATAGTTTAATTGGCTACACTTTTTTTCTTGGATACATAAAATAATGGTACATCTTACAACTAAAAAAATTTTTATTTTTAAAATATTTACTTTTAAACATTTCTTTTATATGGACTAACAACCAAGAGTATATCTTACAATTGATGGCATTTTAGATTTGATGAAATATGGTAATTTAAAAAATCTAATTCATGATACTTTTCCCTATTACAAAGGTAATATTTTCATTGTAAAAAATTTGAAATATACAGAAAATAACTCAGAATAGAATAAAAATTACTGGTTATTCTAACCAGACCTAGAAATAATTACAGTTAATATTGTGGCATGTGTTTTTCTAGTTTTTAAAAAACAATTGTATATTTTAATATATGACATATATATCTACTTTATAGCAGTATAATTTACAGTGTGCAGTTAGATGTGTACATTTTGATGTTTTGATATACAGATGTATATATACTCCTGTAATCACACTACAATCTTATATAGATTATTTCTGTCACTTCAAACAAGTTCTCTCATGCTCGTTTGCTTTCTAGTCTTTTAAATGTACATATACGCATTATCCTTTTTCTTTTTCTTTTCTTTTTAAAAATTAGAATGAGACTGGACATGTTTTGTCGCCATTTTTCCTTTGATTTATCAAAAAATATTTCTCATGTCATTAAACATTTTTTTAAAGTGTTGTTCCCTGCCCCCTCCCTGCCCCAATTAATGGTATCGTTCACATAACAAATACTGAACTCCTTCTGCGTATTTGGTACTGGCAATATAGTGATGAATTGTATGTAAGATTTCATGCCTGAGTTAATAGCTCAGGGGGAATGATAGGGCAAATTTCATTGCAGTATGAAAAGTGCTTGGGTAGTGCATATGCAGAAAGGTCCTCCAGTCCAGTCTTTGAGAGGAGATGAAGAGGGCTCATGGTTAAGACTTCTAGAGGATAAGGTAGAATTAATCAGGCAAAGAAAAGTCGGAAAAAGCATTCCCAACATTATATAAGAGAAAGTTTGTTCAAAGCCTAGAGAAAAAGAGAACATGGCTAGCTTGGGGAATAGTACTGACTCAATTTTGGTGGTATATGAAGACAGTGTGTTCTGTTGTGTGGGTGTACCATAATTTATCTTGTACTTCATTATAGACATTCTTTTTCCTTTTTCCCCCTACTGTAATTAATACTAGCATGATTATTGTTTTTTCTTTCTTTGTTTTCTTTGAGACAGAGTCTCGCTCTGTCACCCAGGCTGGAGTACAGTGGTGCAATCTTGGCTCACTGCAACCTCTGCCTCCCAGGTTCAAGCGATGCTCATGCTTCAGCCTTCTGAGTAGCTGAGATAACAGGCATGTACCACCACACTTGGCTAATTTTTTTTTTTAGACGAAGTTTCGCTCTAGTTGCCCAGGCTGGAGTGCAATGGTGCTATCTCAGCTCACCACAACCTCTACCTCCTGGGTTCAAGTGATTCTCCTGCCTCAGCCTCCCGAGTAGCTGGGATTACAGGCACGCACCACCACGCCTGGCTAATTTTGTATTTTTAATAGAAACAGGGTTTCTCCATGTTGGTCAGGTTGGTCTTGAACTCCTCACCTCACGTGATCTGCTCAGCTTAGCCTCCCAAAGTACTGGGATTACAGGTGTGAGCCACTGCACCCGGCCTCAAATTTTTATATTTTTAGTAGAGACGGGGTTTCGCCGTGTTGGCCTGACTGGTCTCAAACTCCCGACCTCAGGTGATCCACCTGCCTTGGCCTCCTGAAGTGCTGGGATTACACTCGAGCCACTGTGTCTTGCCCAGCTGATTATTCTTATATATGGTTACTTAGTATTATCTCTGATAGTTCCTTAGGTTAAGTTGCCAGAATTGGAATTTCTGGGTGAAACAGATAACGTTGGTAGTCATGTTCATCCTTGCTGATGGCTTATGTTAAATAGTGTTTTGTGGTATTGTTTTGAATTGGAGTACTTGCTACTATCCATTTCAGAAACATGATGTATGTATGTAATGTCCTTGTTTTCTGTCTGTTCCCCTATCCAGTCCTCATAGAAATAAGATTGAGCAAAAGTTGGGAAACCTGGTTCTAGTCTCTTGATTTATATTTTTAAAAATTCCACTGTTTTCAAATGAAATAGGCTAGTAAAAACAAATTGAATTTTAAAAATATCTTTTAAATTATCAGATTTCATTCATTCAAAATATTTGTTAGTGATGTTAATGTATCTGTCACTGTTGCCAGACACATTATAGTGATTACTGGTGGAGAAAACAAGCATGAGATTGCTACCCTCATGTGGTTTATGGATTAGTGGAATAGAAAAAAAGCAACATGTTTGATATTTGTATGTGAATTGTATTTCCTTATATTTTGAAATTTTTATTTAAATTGCTTTAAAGAAGATACCATGATTATACTTAAATTTTTGATAAATTGACATATACTTAAATTTACACCATTTGTATTAGTCTGTTCTGACACTGCTAATAAAAACATACTTGAGACTGGGTAATTTAAGGAAAGAGGTTTAATGGACTCACAGTTCCACATGACTGAGGAGGCCTCACAATTATGGCAGAAGGCAAAGGAGAAGCAAGCCACATCTTACATGGGAGCAGGCAAGAGAGTTTGTGCAGGGGAACTCCCATTTATAAAATCATAGGATCCCGTGAGACTTACTCACTACCATGAGAATAGGCCCTGGCCTTGACGTGGGGATTATTACAGTTCAAGGTGAGATTGGGGTAGGGTTACAGCCAAACCATATCACCGTTCAATTTAAATCTTAAATTATTTTCAGTAGCCCTTGATGAAAAATAAAATCTTACTAGCTATTGAACTTGTTTTCTTTTTCTTTAGAACAAAAAAAAACAAGGGATGGGCTCTTTTGGGCTCAAGCGATCCTCCCATTTTGGCCTCCCAAGATGCTGGGATTAAGGATGTGGGCCACTTTGCCCAGCCTGAAGTTGTTTTCTCAGGCTTATTCTCTTATGTTTTATTTTTGTTTTTTTCAGTTGAAGTCTTGCCGCTATGTTGCCCAGACTGGTTTTGAACTCCTGACCTCAAGGGATCCCCTCAGCCCAGCCTCCCGAGTAGCTGAGACTACAGGCATGCACCACCAAGCTCCTCTTATCTTTTTTCTTTTAATTTTTATTTTTAATAGAGACAAAGCTCCTAGGTTCAAGGGATCTTCCCGCCTCATCCTCCTGCCTCATCCTCCCAAAGTACTGGGATTACATGCATGAGACACCACGTCGGCCCCTTTTACCTTTTTACATATGTCATGGCTGTATTACCACACCAAACTTGAGTCTACCTGCCTGGCACAGCAAAGCTGTCTGCAGACATTGGGATTTGCAGCAAGAGAAAGTGAGACATTTATTGCAGGGTGCCAAGCGAGGAGAAGTGGGCAACTAATGGTTAAGACTCAAACTCTGTGATGGCTTACATGCAAGCATTTTTAAAGATGGGGAGGCAGAGGTTACAGGCAAAGTCATAAATCAGTGCATCATTGATTTGGCCTAAAAAGGCGAGACATCTTGAAGTGGGGGCTTACGAGTCATAGGTGTATTAAAAGATTCTCTGATTTGGGATTGGTTAAGGAAGTGAAGCTTTGTCTAAAAACTTGGGGTCAGCAGAAAGGAATGTTGAGCTCTGGCCTGTGGGTATGACTTCCTCCAGGCCTCTGAATAAGAAATTTAGAAAAAAGAATAGCAGAGTTCAGTCCTTTTTCCCCTAATGTGAGGTGTGTGTGTCAGTAGACACATTTGGTGGGGGTCTGGATTTCTGAAAAACAACTCAAGGACATATGTTAAGATGTTACCTTTAGTTTCTATAGGGAACCAAACATTTTGTCACTCTAACTTCCCTCACCATTATTTTAAGCTATTACCTTCTTGCTAATCATATTGCTCATATACTTCTCAGGGCTAGCTAGGTGCCTGGAAGTTCCTTTGAAGGAACTGAAGATTTTCCTTTGTTTCTATGCTTGGGGGGCCAGGCAGGCCCCTAAGAGGGGTTCCTGCTGCATCTCAGTTGTAGTTTTGAGCTATTTTTATATTTGGGGGTGATTGTAATTAGATTCATAGATAGTTACTGTTTTGGGTATTTTTCAGGTCACCACTGCTGAATATGAGACGATCTGCAGCGCCAAGTCAGTTGCAGGGAAATTCCTTCAAAAAACCAAAATTTATACCTCCAGGAAGAAGTAATCCAGGTCTGAATGAAGAGATTACAAAACTGAATCCAGATATAAAACTATTTGAGGTAAGACAAAACAGGGCTTATAATATAGATAATATAGAAAAGCATGTATGTTTAAGAAAATGCCATTTAAAGAGTTAACAGTATTTTCTGCCTGTTGGAATTTTCAGTATCTCTGAACACATCTTCTGAAAACCTTGGAAATGAAGATTACATAATTTTTTTTTAAAAGGAATAACAGGATGGGCACAGTGGCTCATGCCTGTAATCCCAGCACCTTGGGAGGCAGAGGCAGGAGGATGACTTGAGCTAAGGACGTCAAGACCTGCCTGGGTAACATAGTGAGATACCGTCTCTACAAAAAATAAAAATTTAGCGGGGTGTGGTGGTGTGCACCTGGAGTATCAGCTACTCAGGAGGCTGAGGTGGAAGGATCACTTGAGCCTGGGAGGTCGAGGCTGCAGTGAGCTGTGATTGTGCCACTGCACTGCAGCCTGGGCAACACAGCAAGACCCTGTCTCATTCAATCAGTCAGTGGAATAACATGTACTTGGGTCTATAAAATAAACTTTTGGTGATGGTAAGTACCTCTTTGAGGGAAGGGGTGGAGATTCTAATCGGTGTTCTTTTTAAAGTTAGTACATAAGTAAGTGAAAACTTCTTTAAGGTGATTTAAAGAGAAAAGACACATAATGATTTGTATCACTATTCCAAACATTTGTTCTCATTTTTATCTATAAAAAGTGAATACTGGCTGGGTGCGGTGGCTCACGCCTGTAATCGCAGCACTTTGGGAGGCCAAGACAGGCAGATCATCTGAGGTCAGGAGTTTGAGACCAGCCTGGTTAACATGCTGAAACTCCGTCTCTTCTAAAAATACAAAAACTAGCCGGGCATGGTGGTGCACGCCTGTAATCCCAGCTACTCCAGAGGCTGAGGCAGGAGAATTGCTGGAACCCAGGAGGTGGAGGTTACAGTGAGCTGAGATCATGCCACTGTACTCCAACCTGGGTGACAGAGCAAGATTCCATCCTCCCTTAAAAAAAAAAAGAGTGAATACTGGAAGCAGTTTTAATGTGTCTCATTTACTATTAAGAAAAAGGATTGTTTTGGTCTTAGGCCTAAGATCAAAGGTGTTAGTATATATGAAAGGTATATAAAGTATAAAGAAGGCATATAAAATGGAGAATTCACGCTACCTACTACTCTGCAATTCCCTGATCCTTTTATGCTATAGGGATTAAAGTCTATTAATTTTTTCCCTCTTCTTTTTTATTGTGATTAAGCATATATAACGTAAAATTTGCCATCTTACCATTTTTAAGTGTACAATTAAGTGGCATTAATAACTTTCACACTGTTGTGTAACCATCACCACAATCTGTTTCCAAAACTTTTTCATTACCCCAAACAGAAACTCTGTACCCATTAAACATTAACTCCCTGTTCTCTCCACTCAGCTCCTGGTAACCACTATTGTACTTTCTGTCTCTATAAATCTGACTGCCCTAGGTACCTCATGGAAGTGGAATCACACAATATTTGTCCTTTTGTGTCTGGCTTATTTCCATTAGCGTAATGTTTTCAAGGTTCATCCATGTTGTAGCGTGTATCAGAACTTAAATTTGTTTGTATGGTTGAATAATCATTATGTGGTTTTACCACATTTTGTTTATCCATCCATTAATCTATCTGATGCATGCTTGGGCAGTTTCCACCTTTTGGCTATGGTGAATAATGCTGCTGTGAACATTGGCATCCAAGTTTCTGTTTGTGTTCCTGTTTTAGTTCTTTTGGGTTATAACTAGAAATGAATTTGCTAGGTAATGTGGTAATTCTGTGTTTAGCTGTCTGATGAACCATCAAACAGTTTTTCATAGCTGTACCATTTTACATCTCCACCAGGAATGTGTGATGGTTGTAGTATCTACATCCCCAGGAGTACTTGTTATTTTCCATTTAAAAAATTGTTTTATTATTGGCATCTCAGTAGGTGCGAAGTGGTATTTCACTGTGGTTCTGATTTGTATTTCCTTAATTACTAGTGGTGCTGAGCATCTTTTCATGTGCTTATTGGCCATTTATATATCTTTGGAAAAATGTCTATTTAAGGCCTTTGCCTGGTTTTTAATGGTATCTTTTTTTGTTGAAAAAACCTTCTAATTTTTGACTCTGCTTTTTTTGGTCTGTATGTGTTTGTTTTATCCTATATTTCTTTACCAAGTAGATTGTTTAGCACTTACCAATGTAAAAATTCTGGCACACTGTAAGGAGAAAACATAGGCTTTTTTTTCTTAATAAGGTTTTTCTTTCTTTGCTTTTTAAAATACAGCTTTATTTAGGTATTGATAGAGTTTGGATATTTGTCCCTTCAGAATCTCATGTTGAAATATGACCTCCAGTGTTTGAGGTTGTCCTAATGGGAGATATTTGGGTCATACGGGATGGTTCCTTCATAAATGGCTTTGTGTTGTTTTCATGGTAATGAGTGAGTTCTCGCTGAGTTCACATGATAAAAAAGAGTGTGGCATCTCCCCACTCCCTCTCTTGCTCTCCCTCTTGCCATTGAGACACAGGTTCCCCCCCACTTTTTTTTTCTTTTCTTTTTTTCTTTTTTTTCTTTTTTTTTTGAGACGGAGTCTCGCTCTGTCACCCAGGCTGGAGTGCAGTGGCCGGATCTCAGCTCACTGCAAGCTCCACCTCCCGGGTTCACGCCATTCTCCTGCCTCAGCCTCCCGAGTAGCTGGGACTACAGGCGCCTGCCACCTCGCCCGGCTAAGTTTTTGTATTTTTAGTAGAGACGGGGTTTCACTGTGTTAGCCAGGATGGTCTCGATCTCCTGACCTCGTGATCCGCCTGTCTCGGCCTCTCAGAATGCTGGGATTACAGGCGTGAGCCACCGCGCCCGGCCTTCAGGTTCCCCCTTTACCTTCTACCCTGATTATAAGCTTCTGGAGGCCCTCATCAGAAGCAGAAGCTGGCACCATGCTTCTTGTACAGCCTGCAGAACTGTGAGCCAAAATAAACCTCTTTTCTTTATAAATTACCCAGCCTCAGATATTCCTTTATAGCAATGCAAACTGACTAATACAGATATAACTTAAATACCATACTTACTACAACTCAGTGGTTTCTAGTATATTCACAGAATTGTGCAACCATCTCCACAGTCAATTTTAGAACATTTTCATGACACCAAAAGAAACTTTTTATCAGTAATTTATTTCTTATTGCCGAAATATCAGTTTTCTTTTACCACTGAAACAAATTACCACAAATCTAATGACTTAAAACAACACAAATGAATTATCTTATAGTTCTGTAGGTCAAAAGTTCAACACAGATCTAAGATCAAGGTGTTGGCAAGGGGCCTACATTCATTTCTGGAGATTTTAGAGGAAATCTGTTCCCTAGCCTTTTCCAGCTTCTGCAGATCACCACATTCCTTGGCTCGTGGCGCCCTTCTTCCTTTTTCACAGTCAGGGAAGCATGTTTGAGTTCTCATGTTTTCTTCTCTTTGGTTTTCTGCAGCTAGAACTCATTTGATTAGGTTAGGCCCAACTGCGTAATCCAGGATCATCTCTCCATTTCAAGGTCCTGGTCCTTAATCACATCTGCAAAGTCCTTTTTACCACATAACAATACATTCACAGATTCTGGGGATTAGGGTGTGGACATCTTTGGGAGCCATTATTCTGCCTACCACACTGAATAATCTTGTTTTAATATACCACATTTTATTCATTCTTTAGTTAATGGTCATTTGGGTTGTTTCCACTTTTTAGCAATTATGAATAATGCTCATGAACGTTTGTGTATAAATTTTTGTGTGGATATGTGTTTTCATTTCTCCCTCCTTCCCCCCCCTTCCTTCCTTCCTTCCTTCCTTCCTTCCTTCCTTCCTTCCTTCCTTCCCTCCTCTTCCTCTCCTCTCCCTCTCCTCTCCCTCTCCTCTCCCTGTCCTTTCCCTCTCCTCTCCCTCTCCTCTCCCCTCCTTTCTATAGGGTCTTGCCCTGTTGCCTAGGCTGGGGTGCGGTGGCACCATCATGGCTCACTGCAGCCACCACCTACTAGGCTCAAGTGATCCTCCCACCTCTGTCTCCCTTAGTAGCTGGGACCACAGGCATGTGCCATCATACCTGGCTAATTTTCAATTTTTTTATAGAGATGGGTTCTGCCTTTGTTGCCCAGGCTGGTCTCTAAGTCCTGAACTCAAGCAGTCCTCTCCTCAGCCTCCCAAAGTGTTGGGATTACAGACGTGAGCCACCATACTTGGCCATGTTTTCATTTCTCTTGAGTGTACTCCTAGGAGTAGAATTGCTGGATCATATGATAATTCTATGTTTAACCTCTTAATGAACTGACAGACTCTTTTCCAAGCTGACTGCACCATTCATTCTTACCATCAGTATATGAAGGTTTTAATTTTTCCAAATGCCTACCAACACTTACTATCTTTTTGATGACGGCCATACTAGGGAGTGAAGTAGTACCTCACTGTGGTTTTGCTTTGCATTTCTCTGATAGCTGATATGGAGCACTTTTATGTGTGCTTATTACCCATTTGTGTATCTCTTTGGAGAACTCTCTTTTTTTTTTTTTTTTAAGGCAAAGTCTTGCTCTCTCGCCCACACTAGAGCCCAGCCAATATTTATTTATTTATTCATTTATTATTTTTGAGATGGAGGCTTGCTCTGTCACTCAGGCTGGAGTGCAGTGGCACGATCCTGGCTCACTGCAACCTCTGCCTCCTGGGTTCAGGCGATTCTCCTGTTTCGGCCTCTGGAGTAGCTGGGACTAAAGGCGCCTGCTGCCACACCTGTATCTACTGAAAATACAAAAATTGCCACACAATTTTTGTATTTTCAGTAGAGTTGGGGTTTCACCATGTTGGCCAGGCTGGTCATGAACTCCTGATCTCAGGTTATCCGCCTGCCTTGGTGTCCCACAGTGTTGGAATTCCAGGCGTGAGCCACCATGCCCAGCCAAGATTTGTTTTTTGATGTAGCGTCTGAGGACTAATTCCAGACAAAAACTCTGATTTACTATTTTTTCTTTTAATTCTATAAATAAATTAAACATTTTAATTTTTAAAACTGAAGTGGGCATTTTTGAAGTTATACAGCAATTTTAAGCAAGGTAACATGAGAAGCCTAAAAGTATTAGGCTTAGCAGTCAACTCTGCCATCTTTTTACTTTGTCTATTACATTCTTAACCTTTTGTACTTAAATTATTTCTTATCTTAGATTGAATTAACCTATAGTGAGAAAGTATTGCTTTGGTGACTTCAGTGGTTTTTACTTGATTGGTCTGATAAATACAAAATCTGGGACAAATTGAACATCAAAGAAATATACTAATGGATTATAACCCATTGAATAATATAGGAGTTGGAATCCATACTAATATATGAAAATAAATGAATAAATAAATAAATGAAGAGTAAGCTCTTCCTTATAGTGGAATGCTGAAGCATAGAAATGGAAGTAATGATGGTGTTAGAGAGTCTCAGTGGATGCCGAAACTAGTGGGTAAATGTTCAACGAGGAAATAGGATATTTGAATATACTCAAGTATCTCCTCACAACATACTTAAAAAAATGACAAAGGGAAAAATACTTTGGCAGACACCACCTTAATCAGCGATCAAAGTTAATACCTCTAGTAATGGAACAAACTGATATTATGTGCCTCCTAATATGATGAACTGTTGTATTCTTGCCCCAAATTCACCATCTGAAACCAGTCATAGGGAAATATCAGAGAAATCCAGATTGAGGGATATTCAGCAAAATAACTGGCCTGTAATTTTGAAATTTCAAGACCAGAAACGATAAATAAAGTTAGCGATTAAAGGAAACTAAAGGAACGTAGTGACTAGATGTAATGTGTGATCTAGGATTGGATCCTGATTTGGGGAAAAATCTATAACAGACATTATTGGGATAAGTGACCAAATTTGAACATAGACTGTGGATTAGATACTAGTATTGTACCAGTATTAAATGATCAATTTTGGTAATTTTTCTGTGATTATGGAAGAGAGTCTTTGGAAACACTTGAAGTATTTAGAGGCAAAGGAGCATAGTGTCTGCAGTTTACTCTCACGTGTGTGTGTACACATATACACAGAAAGAGCGAAGGGGGAGAGAGGGAAATGGAAGAAAATGTAAACAAGTGGTTAATGTGGGTAAAGGTGTATGGCAATACTATTTTTGGAATGTTTCCATGAATTTGAGATTATGTCAAAATAAAATGTTGCAAAAAAGAAAATTCATGACCTTCATTAGTTGACTTACTTTAAAATCTGATCAGATATAAAAAATAAAAAAAAGATTTTATCAGATAGGTTTTTTTTGGAATGTTTGTTTACTAGCCATGAAGTTTATTAAGATGAGTATTTATAGTAACATGACAACTTTGCCTGTTGTGAGTTTCTATTATTTTTAAAAAATTCTGTCTACTGTGGTAGACAGAAAAAATGGCCCTTTAAACATGTTCATGTCCTAATCATTGGAATCTGTGTTACCTTACATGGCAAAAGAGACTTTGCTGATGTGATTAATGTTAAGGACCTTGAGATGGGGAGGTTACCCTGGATGATCTGAGTGGGCCCAATATAATCATAAGGGTCCTTGGAAGTGGAAGAGGGAGAGGGAAGAGGATCAGAGAAAGAGATGGTGATTAGGGAAGCAGGGGCAGAGAGATGTAACATAGCTGACTTTGAATATGGAGGAAGAGGGCTAAGTCAAAGAATTTGGGTGGCTTCTAGAATTTTAAAAGACAAGGAAATATATTCTCTTCTGGAGCCTCCAGAAAGGAATGCAGCCTTGGTGATAACTTTGATTTTAATGCAGTAAGACCTAAGCCTGAGTTCTAACTTACGAAACTATAAAATGATAAATTTGTGTTGTTCTGTGCCACCAAATTTTTGGTAATTTGAGACAGCAGCAATAGAAAACCCATACATATACAAAAAAAGAGAAAATAGCATATAATGAACTTCCTTGTCCATATTACCTGACTCCAACAATTGAAAATGCATGACTGATCTTTTTTTTTATTTTTATTTTTTGAGACGGTCTGGCTCTATTGCCCAGGCTAAAGTACAGTAGTGTGATCTCAGCTCGCTGCAACCTTGGCCTCCTGGCCTCAAGCCATCCTCCCACCTCAGCTTTCAAAGTAGCTGGGACTACAGGAACACCTCACCGTGCCTGGCTAATTTTTGTATTTTTTGTAGAGACTGAGTTTCACTATGTTGCCTAGGCTGGTCTCAAACTCCTGTGCTCAAGGAATCTGCTTGCCTTGGCCTCCCAAAGTGCTGGGATTACAGGTGTGAGCCACCACATTTGGCCGTGACTGATCTTGTTTCATCTTTTTTTTTTTTTTTTTTGTTGAGACGGAGTCTCACTCTGTCGCCCAGACTGGAGTGCAGTGGCACGATCTCGGCTCACTGCAGGCTCCGCCTCCCGGGTTCACGCCATTCTCCTGCCTCAGCCTCTAGAGTAGCTGGGACTACAGGCACCCGCCATCACGCCCAGCTAATTTTTTGTATTTGTAGTAGAGATGGGGTTTCACCGTGTTAGCCAGGTTGGTCTCGATCTCCTGACCTCGTGATCCACCCGCCTCGGCCTCCCAAAGTGCTGGGATTACAGGCGTGAGCCACTGCGCCCGGCCTAATTTTTTATTTTTTTGAGACAGGGTCTTGTTCTGTCACCCAGGCTGGAGTATACTGGTGCATTCTTGGCTCACTGAAATCTCTGTCTCCTGGGTTCAAGTGATTCTCCTGCCTCAGCCTCCTGAGCAGCTGGGATTATAGGCGTGCACCACTGTGTCTGGCTAATTTTTGTATTTTTAGTAGAGACGGGGTTTCACCATGTTGGCCGGGCTGGTCTTGAACTCCCGACCTTAAGTGATCCGCCCACCTCGGCCTCCCAAAGTGTTGGGATTACAGGCGTGAGCCCCTGTGCCCGCCTGGCCTCTTGTTTCATCTTTATTTTTCCACTCCAGCTCGAGTCCCTCCCTACTTATTTTGATGCAAATTCCAGGAATATGTTTTCATTTGTAAATTTTTAGAATATGTCTCTAAAATATAAGAGCTTTTTAAGGCCGGCTGCAGTGTCTCACCCCTGTAATCTTAGCACTTTGGGAAGCCTAGGCAGGAAGATCGCTTAAGGCCAGGAGTTCAAGACCAGCCTGGGCAACATAGTGAGACCCCATCTCTACAAAAAGTAAAAAACATTATCTGGGTATGGTGGCACATGCTTGTAGTTCCGGCTACTAGGGAGGCTGAGGTGGAAGGGTCCCTTGGGCCCAGGAGTTGAGAAGGCTGCAATGATCTATGGTCGTGCCACTGCACTCTTCAGCCTGGGTACCAGACTGAGACCCCATCTCTTAAAAAAAGAGGTAGGGGCTCGTTAACAAAACCCAACATAGTGACATTACCATTATCTCACCTAAAAATATTTAAGTATTGATTTTAGTATTGAGAAATTTAACAAGAAAAAGAGTATTTTACTATGAGAATGGCATGTTACGATTTAGAAACTTCTGATATGTTGTTTAAAATACACTATAAGCATAATTTTTCATTCTGTCATATCTTTCAGTTTTTAGTAGCGTAATTTAAAATAGTTCTAAAAACAAGCAATAAAAATTAGACTTTAATTAATTAATTAATTATTTTTTTTTTGAGATGGAGTCTCGCTCTGTCTCCCAGGCTAGAATGCAGTGGTACAATCTTGGCTCATTGCAACCTCCGCCTCCTGAGTTCAAGTGATTCTCCTGCCTCAATTTCCCGAGTAGCTGGGATAACAGGCACTTGCTATGACGCCAGGCTGATTTTTATATTTTTAGTAGACAGTGTTTCACCATGTTGGCCAGGCTGATCTCAAACTCCTGACCTCAAGTGATTCACCCGCCTTGGCTTCCCAAAGTGCTGGGATTACAGGCGTGACCCACCATGTCCGGCAGATATTAATTTATTTTTAAATATCTGGTTCTAATTTATATATATATATATATATGTATGTATATATATGTATGTATGTAACTGGTAGCTCGTATTTTAAATTAGAATCTTTTATGTAAAAATACAGAAAATACAGAAAATTAGGTTTGATTTCTGATTTAAATATATATTTGTTTCTTTTAGGGTGCTGCAAATAATAACACCTTTCTCCCATCACAAAGGGATCCTAGAATATGCAGTTTAAATCTGCCTAATGAAGAAAGTACTAGAGAAATTAATCACACAGATAATTGCAGTGGAAAATACTGTTTTGAAGCACCTACACTGGCAACATTAGATCCACCTCATACAGGTAAGACTGCTTTTTATTGATAAGGTTTATGCTTAACCAATAGTATTATAGTATTCTTTAAATGATGATTTAAGAATGAATATGTTATATTAGAAAATTGTTGATGTCATACCACTAGATTGTTGGTAGTTCAGGTTTTTTGTTTTCATAATTTATCTTTAGTGATTGGATAAATAACTGTGTGATTGAAGTGTACTTTATAGTAGATGTATGCTTAAGACTGTTTATTATAAGCTTGGTCAAATGTGATCTTTTCCTCAGGCACCAAGATTGTGTTTAAAGATAGTATTAAAAAATTTTTTTTCTAAAAAACACGTTAATAGGACTAAAATTGGAGAGTTGAACTTGAAATTAGTTAATTGTTAACTCATTAGAGTCTAGAGTACTTCAAATAAGAGTTGAATTGTTAAGACACATACTTGCATGAAAAGCAAGCATTTAACAAATGCTCCATCCCTATATTGCTGAACTGAGTTAAAATAATGATTATGGTTCTTTTTGTATCTGTGAGAGATCACTATTTGTTAGATAACTAAAAAAAATAATAAAGATGGTTCATAGATGTTTATTTGGTCTTGTGAAAGCCATCATTGGACTGTGTTTTTCCAAATTACATTTTATTCATATTTTGGTTGAATGAACAGATTCAGCCAGCCGGCCCCATCTGTTGGGCTACAGAATAGTAACTGCCATCCTTTTGGTACCAGTGCAAATCAACAAAGTGCCCTAAGCACTTAACCATTTTGAAGGAAGTTCTTGGACTTTCTGATGATTAATGAATTTTACCATGAATGGGTTTGTATCTTGTTGGGACAGAAAGGAATTCTGTATTTACCTAACTGACCACTATATTGGTGCCATTTATGTGCTCCTCATAACTTTTCAAAAGCTGTAACTAGTGTCAGAACAAGGTCGAGAAAGACTTAAGTTGAGAAATAGGGTCGAGAAAGCTGCTCCTAGGAAGATCCCTAGGAACAGCTCTGGGCATGGCAGTTTAGCTGCTGCTTTGTGTTACTGACTTGCTCTCCCTTCTTTCCTCCCTGTTTTCCCCACTTATTCTTTCCTTGCTTCTATCCTTGTTAGGTGACTATTCTGTTTTCCCAGGTTTTCTTTTCTACTTTAAGCCCGAGGTAGATAATGATCCATGTATGCCCAGTTCTTTTCTAATTTCTTCATCAGAAAATGACATTTAGACTCTGGAATATAATACCTTTTATGTTACTAATCTTGGGCTTTATTTGTGTTCTACTGTAGTTTCTCATTCTCTTCCCTGCTAAATTTGAGAAGGGAGTTAAGAGTTAAGATAAAATAAAGAGGGAGTTAATTTACTTGACTCCTAATCCCTTAATCCTTTCTCTGATTAGTACATTTAGTGAACTGGGGAACCTGTGCCAACTTCCTGATACCCTCCTGTTTCTTGTTCAGAGAGAGGTTAAATTGGGGAAAAGAGCTTTATTTGAAATGTTTTGTTCTCTATGGTGGATTGTTGGAGAGGGATGTAGTATATAGAAAAGCATAGAGATGAGAGACCTGTTTAGTATCTACTCACCCTTTCACATCTTTTTCATTCTAGATCTAATCCACCTTGAAATGAACTACAAATCTGTATGTCCCAGTTCAATAAAATGTCTTTTTCCCCATCACCTTTTTATTTTGAAATATGCCTACATACTCTCAAGTTGAAAGAATGATCCAATTAACATCCTAAACTCACCAGTTACTGACATTTTTCCTCATTTGTGTGCTTTCTTTCTCTCTGTGTAGATGCACTCCCCTCAACCTTTTGAAAATAAGTTGCATATATCATGCCACTTAACCTCTAGCCACTTAAGCATGTATTTCTTGAAATAAATGTTTTCTCCTGCATAACCACACATTGTTATTATACCAAACAGGATTAATAGTAATTCATAATATTTAGTTCATTGTTAATATCATTTTTGCTTAAGCTAGTTTGAGTTTGGTTTCTCTTTCAACTGAAAGAGCCCTGATAAATACATTTTCACTTTCTTGAATTCACTGGACACTTTGAGTCTCTTCATAATGCTATGTGTTTGCAGATAATATTCTTTGTGTGAAAATGAAGATGTAGGTCTACCACTAATGACTGCCCCCAAAGCTTAGGGAATGTGATTTCTTTGGGGTTTGTGGTAGAATGGCCATAGGGCCCACTTCTATCTTTTTTGATCCAAGCTCCACAGGTCTTTCTTTTCATGAACAATCTAGTTTTTGAGCCTGGGCTTTCGAAAACCAAATTCTGGGAGAGGGGAAATGTAGTGGCTTGAATTGTGTCTCCTAAAGATATATGTTAAAGTCCTAAACCTTGGCACCTATGAATGTGACCTTATTTGGAAATAGGGTCTTTGCAGATATAATCAAGATAAAGTCATACTGGGTTAAGGTAGATCCTAAATTTAATGACTGGTGTCCTCATGAAGAAAGAGATAGAAACACGGAGGGAAAAAGGCCATGTGATGATGGAGGCAGAGATTGGAATAACCACCCCTGATTGCTGGCAACCACCAGAGGCTAGAAAGAAGCAAAGAAATATTCTCTCTTAGAACTTTCAGAGAGAGCATGGCCCTGCTGACACCTTGATTTTGGACTTCTGGTTTCCAGACTGTGAGAAAATAAATTCTGTTGTTTAAAAGCACCCAGTTTGTTACAGGAGTCTCTGAAATGAATACAGGAAGCCCCAGATCTCTTGGATATTCAGAGCTATATAGTTTCTTTAGAAGAAGAGAAAGTTTTTTTATTCTTTCTGATTCTTTCTCATTCTGAAGAACTATGAGAGGAGACTATGCCATCTTCTGTTACCTGTTTACCTGAATCTCCTTCACAAAACTGTGACATACAAAGGCAGGAATGTTCTTTTGTTAAGGTTTTAAATCAAACTGCATGGATTCAAAAACATTTTGTGACTGAATGAAGAGATCCTGAGAAACTTAGAGTTTTCTGTAGTTGAGTCCCTTGGCTGTCTTTGGCTTCACAGTGCTTCAGGGAAGTCAAGTAGCCACAAAGAGGCTATTGGAACATTATAGTTTAATGTTCCAATACAATAAATAACATTTATGTTGTTTTATAACATAAAATTCACCATTTTAATCATTTTAAAGTATACAATTAAGTGGCATTTAGCGTATTTACAGTGTTGTACAACTGTCAATTCTATCTAGTTCCAGAACATTTTTGTCTAAAAAGAAACCCCAGATCAATTAAACAGTCACTCTCCTTTATTTGCTTTCTGTCTCTATGGATATACCTATTCTGGATATACTATGTAAAGAGAATCATACAAGGTGTAATCCATTGTGACTTTTTTTTTTTAAAAAAAGGTAATGCATGCACATGGTAAAAAAACTTAGAAGGCATTAAGAATATAGTAAAAAGTCAGCCGGGTGTGGTGGCTCACACCTGTAATCCCGGCACTTTGGGAGGCTGAGGCAGGAGGATGACCTGAGGTCAGGAGTTTGAGACCAACCTGGCCAACATGGTGAAACCATACAAAATTAGCTAGGTGTGGTGGTGCAGGCCTGTAATCCCAGCTACTTGGGAGGCTGAGGCCGGAGAATTGCTTGAACCCAGGAGACAGAGGTTGCAGTGAGCCGAGATTGCACCATTGCACTCCAGCCTGGGCAAAAAAGAGCAACACTCCATCTCAGACAAACAAACAAAAAAAGAATATAGTAAAAAATCTCCCTTCTCTGTTACCTAGCTATCTACTTCCCTTCCCCAGAGGTAACCAGTTACTAGTTTTTTCTGTCTTTTTTTTTGAAGTATTCTACATATTTGGAAACATATATGTATATATATATTTTTTTCTCCTCCTAAATAACTGTTCACTAGCTTCCTTGTTCTATACATTGTGTTTTTACTGCAACAGTATATCACTGACATCTTTTTGTCAATACGTTTAGAACTACCCTATTTATTTATTTGGGATGGAGTCTTGTTCTGTCACCCAGGCTGGAGTGCAGTGGCATGATCTCGGCTCACTGCAACCTCCACCTCCGGGTTCAAGTGATTCTTCTGCCTCGACCTCCTGAGTAGCTGGGATTACAGGTATCTGCCACCATACTTGGCTAATTTTTTTGTACTTTTAGTAGAGACAGGGGTTCACCATGTTGGCCAGGCTGGTTTTGAACTCCTGACCTCAAGTGATCTGCCCACCTCAGCCTCCCAAAATGCTAGGATTACAGGCGTGAGCCACTGCACCCGGCCAGAACTATCTTATTTTTAAAACTAATTCCATTGTGTGGATGTGCCAAATGTACTTAACCGATGTCTTAATAATGGATATTTAGTTTGTTTGGGATCTTTTGTTATTACAAACAAAGCTACAATAAATATCTATATAATATATACATATAGGAGACTATATTCATAAATACCTTGGAGTAGGATACTCATCACAAGGTATGTGCCTTTACCTTTTTGATGGATAATGATAAATTGCCTTCTACAGAGGTTAGTACAGGTTTATACTCTCATCAGCAATGCATGAGGAATGCATTTATTATGTATTGTGATGCTCAATCTATATGTAAGTATGTATTTATATTTTTGATATTTGACAATCTAAGTTAAACAATCTTATTTTGATGTGCTTTCAATTTAAACTTTTTGATGTTAAAGATTATTTAAAAATTACAGAAAAAATTAAGGTTAGTAGGCCGGGTGTCGTGGCTCACACCTGTAATCCCAGCATTTTGGGAGACCGAAGCAAGTGGATCATGAGGTCAGGTGTTTGAGACCATCCTGGCTAACATAGTGAAACCCCATCTCTACTAAAAATGCAAAAAATTAGCTGGGCATGGTGGCAGGTGCCTGTAGTCCCAACCACTCAGGAGGCTGAGGCAGGAGAATGGTGTGAACTCAGGAGGCAGAACTTGTGGTGAGCCGAGATCGTACCATTGCACTCCAGCCTGGGTGACAGAGCGAGATTCAAAAAAAAAATAAATAAATAAAAAGCAAAAATTAAGGATAGTATAAAAAACTTCCACAAATTTAACATTTTTGTGTGTATTGTATGTATATGTATAATGTTTCAGAACTAGTTAAGAATAAGATGCTGTCATGATGCCCCATCACCTGAAATTTTTCAGTATGTATTTCCTAAACAAGGACAGGCTACTGTATAATAAAGTATAGAAGTACAACAGTCAAAATCAGGATATTAACACTGATACAATACTATGGTCTGAATGTTTCTGTTTCCCCAAAATTCATATGTAGAAACCTAAGCACTAATGCGATGGTATTAATATTAGGAGGTGAGGGCTTTGGGAGGTGACTGGGCCAGGAGGGTGAAGCCCTCATGAATGAGATTAATTCCTCTGTGAAACAGGCCCCAGAGAGTTGCCTTTCGTCTTTCACCATGTGAGGATACAGGAGACAGTGCCATCTATGAACTAGAAAGGAGGCCCTTACCAAACACTGAATCTGCCAGGACCTTAATCTTGGACTTCCCAGCCTTTAGATCTGTGAGAAATACATTTCTATTGTTTATAAGCTACCCAGTTTATGGTATTTTGTTTTAGCGGCCTGAATGGACTAAGACAATATCCTTTATGGCAGAAACGAATTTAAAAATGAATAAACTTTTTTTTTCCTGCTAGACCAGGATATGTGTTGTATTCAGTCATCATGTCTTTTAGTTGCCTTCGATCTGGAACATTTTCTTAGTCTTTGCTTATATTTTGTGACTTTTTAAATTAAGGAGTTCAGGCCAGTCATTTGTTGAATGCTTATCAGTTTGGGTTTGTTTGATATTTCCTTTTAATTAGATTTAGTTTACACATTTTTGGCAGAAATATCACAGAAATAGTTCTTAGTATATCATCAAAAGGCACATGATGCCAGTTTATCTCATTACTGGTGATAATAAGTTTGATTATTTGGATAAATTGGTGGCAGCAGGGTTTCTTCACTGTAAACTTATTTTTACCTTTGAAATTAGTAAGTATCTATGGAGAGTTACTTTGAAACTGCTGATTCTTACCTGAAATTTAGTACTATAATTGTTGCCAAATGTTAGTTTTCTCATTCCATCTATATTTATTAGTTGGCATTCTGTTGCAAGGAAGAGCTTTCCCTTCTTCCCCATTTATTTGTTAATTAATTTTTATGGATTCATAGATGTCTGTTTTATTCAGGGGGTTATAATCTGTTATTTATTATGATGCTCAGATTGTCTCAGATTTGGCCAATGGAGTCCCTTTACCAGGGCTCCTGTGTCCTTTTGAGAATCCCCATCAATTTTTGAGTGTTTTTGTGCTTCTGGCACAATAAGATCTTTCCTGTCCCAGGTCTAGAAATCATTCAAGAGCCCTAGTTCTTTTTTGGTGGAGAAGTGTATTTAAAAACCAGGAACTGACCACTAGGTGTATTCACTGATACTGCAGTGTTGTTGCTTTTATCTCTTCTAGCAGTCAAAACTAGGAAATCTATATATGATTACATCTATATTTATCTATAAATATTAAAAACCACCAGCTCATACCAATACCTCCAATTTTGATATAGTACCACAGGATTCATTTTAGTTTGCAGCCCCTTCTTTCATAGTGAAAAATTTGGTTATTGTTATCTTAAATATATTTACCTATTAATTTCATTTCTGTTTAACCAGTCTTTCAAAAAGGGACCACATTTAATAGTAAATTTTTTTTTTTTTTTTTTTTTTGAGACAGTCTTATTCTGGATTCAAGCAATTCTTGTTCCTCAAGCTCCCATGTAGCTGGGACTACAGGCGTGCACCACTACACTCGGCTAATTTTTGTATTTTTACTAGAGATGGGGTTTCACCATGTTGGCCAGGTTGGTCTCGAACTCCTGACTTCAAGTGATTTGCCCACCTTGGCCTCCGAAAGTGCTGGGATTATAGGCACGAGCCTGGCTGAGATTTTATATCCTTATTAAAAGTGCTTATTTGAATAAAAGTTATACTTTTTCTCACAGAAACTATGACATGATAAAACTTCTTTTGTTTATATCTGACTTCTTTAGCACCATCATAAATAGGGTTTTTGCAAAATATTTGTGGATTGCTTAACTTTTCCTAAGGACCTAAAATTCTTTGATATTCAAGTCAGTCTCTTTCCAAGTACCTATCATGTCAACCTTTTGCAAAATTTGCTATTTCATGTTGTAGTTGATTGTCATGCAGTCTCAAAGAGACTTTGATATTATGGTTGAGGTTTAAGGGACATTTGAATAGAAACTGATTTTTAAAAACTTGTAACCAGTTGATTGGTGAATATGTTTTCTTTTCTAGTGACTCTTACTTCCTTATATAACAACCTAGACATAACTGCAAGGAATCAGATATTGAATATTCAGAGCCACTGTATCTTTTTCCCCACAGAAAATTTTCCACAGACAATTGAGTATTGAGAAGATCATCCTTTGTCCTTTAGGGCTCTTTTATGATGATTTGGGTTAGGGAATAAATAGGTTTTATGGCTTTTGGGTGTATGAGCATTGTTTCTGATCCACACTATTGGACAGTCAGTTAGTAGTCCAGTCTTCTGAAGAGGGGGAAACATGATAGGTGTATCTTTTTTCCTTTCAAAAATACACCATTGAAGATAATTCTCCCCTAACTAATTTGCCTTCTAGTTCTTATCCTAGTTGTCAGGATAAAAAAGGGCTTTTGAGGAAACCTATACACTGGGACTGTTCTTCTGAATTCCTGCCTTGGATGGAAGTGAATAAGAATCAGGCTACTAAAAAAAGGTCCTGGTCACTTGAATATTGATTCTCTCATATGCATCCTTCCAAATCATCCTGAAGGATGTTTGAAACTATTGAGGTGTTACCAGGGCTATTTCTAGGAGGTTGGATTATCAAATTCTCTCCAGTGTATAGAGCATTTCCTTTTTTTTTTGGAGACAGAGTCTCACTCTGTCACCTAGGCTGGAGTGAGTGATGCGATCCTGGCTCACTGCAACGTCTACCTCCTGGGTTCAAGCAATTCTCCTGCCTCAGGCTCCTGAGTAGCTGGGATTACAGGTGCCCGCCACCATGCCTGGCTAATTTTTGTGTTTTTTTAGTAGAAACAGGGTTTCACCGTGTTGGCCAGTTGGTCTTGAACTCCCGAACTCAGGTGGTCCGCCCGTCTCTGCCTCCCAAAGTGCCGGGATTACAGGTGTGAGCCACCGCGCCTGGCCGCCAGAATATAGAGCATTTATTTTTTAGATGGGTCACTCAAGGGAAGAGGCAACAACCTGATGATATGGATATTGAGCAGTAGTTAATCAACATGGGTTCTAGGGGGTTGTCTGTGAGTGGGGGGGGGCGGGGGGGAAGGGTGTGGTATAAGACCTAATATTAAAGCTCAATTTAAAACATTTTAAAAATAAATTTTATTGTGCATAACTGAGGTTTACAACATGATGTTATGGGAGATATATATATATATATATGTGTGTGTCTGTGTGTGTATATGCATGTGCACACACATACATATATATAGAGACAGTAAAATGGTAATTATAGTGAGGCAAATTAGTAGCCATCACATATACTGTTTTTTGTGTGTGACCAGAGTACCTAAAATCTACTTAACAAAATGCCTAATACAATTTTATTAACTATAGCCTTCATGTTGTACATTAGATCCCTAGACTTGTTCATCCTACATATCCACTACTTTGTATCCTCTGATGCATATCTCCCAATTTCCTCTCCCTCCTCCCCCACCACCCCACCTCTCTGTTCTGGTAACCACTGTTTTATTTTTTATCTCTATATGTTTGGCCTTTTTTTTTTTTTTTTTTTAAATAACATTCCACATATAAGGTGAGATGCAGTATTTTTCTTTCTGTGTCTGGCTTAATTCATTTAGTATAATGTCATCCACATCCTTCCATGTTGTGGCAAATGACAGGGTCTCCTTTTTTAAGGCTGAATGATATTCTATTTTGTGTATGTGTACGTGTGTGTATATATATATACACACACACCATCTCACATTTTTTGTTCCATTTATCTGCCAATGGATGCATTTATCTGGAGTGGACACTCCCATGATGCAGTGAACACGGGAGTGCAGATTTTTGAGATGGTGATTTCATCTCCTTCGGGTGTGTGCCCAGAAGAGGGATTGCTGGGTCATATGGTAGTTCTATTTTTAATTTCCTTAAGAACCTCCATAATGACTGCACCAATCTTCATTCCCACTAACAGTGTACAGGGTTCCCGGTTCTCCACACCCTTGCCAACATTTGTTATCTCCTGTTTCTTTTGGTGGGCGAGTGGGGCGGAGGAGACAGGATCTTGCTCTGTTACCCAGGCTGGAGTGCAGTGGTACAATCATAGCTCAATGGAAAGACAAAAAAATAACCAAAACTGTAGAATAGTTGAAATAATAATGACATTCAGCCTCTACTTTTTGGAGAATAAACTGTCTTCCTATCTTGTCTTTCATTTGAATCCTCATTTAAAAACAAAATGTCAGAGAAGTGGTAATTTGAGCAAGGTAACATAGGCAAAGAAGAAAACACAAGGGAAAGAAAGAAAAAATAACCAAAAAGAATATATTTTTTATATCAGCTAATATGCTTTTGGTTCAAGTATCAATAAAAATACTAGCTTATATAACTGAAGGTTTTTATTGGCATGTATAACTGGAAATTCCAGGCTTCAGGGCTGACTGGTCTAGCAGTTTAAAGGATATCATCATGAACCGAATTTCTTTCTATTTATTCCATCTGTCATCTGTAGGACTGGTTGCATTCTTAGACTGGCTCCACTCATGTTAAATGATGGATCCCAGCAACTACTGTGGCCACACACATTTTCTTTCTCATCCGTCTGATGACAGGCAGATGGTTCCTACTCAGAATCACTACATAAGATTTCCTGACTTTGTGCTGTTACTGACCACTTTCCTGTGACCAGGGTTTTTTCCTCATCCCAGTCTTAGTTTACCATCTTGAAGAGGAATCCTTACTAGTTTCTGAGAATCCTCAGTGTACCAAACAGTCACATACTTTTCATGTCCTTCCCTAGAAGTGAGAGTTATTTCACCCAAATTTTCTGGCTGCTATACAATGAGTGAGCAGTGTAGTGAATATTGTGAGATGCCACCAGCAAACATAATGTTAACTATACTGATAAAATGATTAAGTGAAAGAATGGCTAAAATAAATAAGAGTAGCTTAGCAATGTTTTCAGTATACAAAATTCATCTAAAGGGCAGGCCAGCTTCTGAGACAGGGAGGCTCCTTTAGCTCAGCATATTTTTACACCAAGGACAAGACTTGGCCAAACAGAGATCCTTAATAGACAGCTGGGAGCTATTTTGTGAAGATATATGTAAATTTAGATTATATAGAGTAGTTCTGTGATTCATATAGCATGGGTGGAGTAAATTTTATAATTTGACTCCTTTGGTTTTGTGAGGGTTTTCAAGGTTCTTAAATCCCAGGTTTTGATTGTCTTGACTGCTTAACATCACAGAATATCACCACCAAAGCACAGTGATGAAGTGTGAGATATTTAAATGCTGTAACTGAGAATAACTCTTAGGGGTTGGATTTACCCTAGTTTTTGCCCTATTTTTATGTGGCAGATTTTTTTTTTTTTTTGTCTTATCTTCCTCTCACGTTGCATTGTGATTATATCAAACATAATCTTATATGCCTCTTCAGAGTCCCTTGGCACCATCTGCCTCGTAGAATTTTCTGCTGCCACTGGAGGCTAGCCAGTTGCTTCATCTGAGGAATGAGGGTCCTATGCCTTGGAGGCCACCATCTAGCTAAGTTTATGAACCATACGCTGGGAGGGTCTGGCTCCTGCCACTTCCAATCTTGGGTATAACACCACACCACATCCTTGTAGGTAGCACCCTAAGCATCTGTGAAGGCCAGATGACACAAAATGGAAGTGCAGTGTACTTCAGGGTGGACTTTGACCAGTGGGAAATAGGAGACAGGAGGGAACCTGCCAGACAAATTTCTTTTTCCACATGGACTACTCTGAGGTATGGTTTCTTTTTGTAGTCTGGCAGGAGACATTCCACAAAGAGTACTCCAAGTGGATGCATTTGTTAAGTGACCTACTATATATTTTTATAGCTTGTTGTAAAATGGTAGCCAGCACTTTCCCTTGCTTTATATATTTTCTTGCCTTAGTTTACCTTCTCTTCACCCTTGATGCCCTGTGTATGCACGTCTCAAGTGAAACATCAGCATTTTAATCAGGCTCTGTTTGCCAGAGAACTGGACGAAGACAAAGATTAATAAGGCATCTAATTCTTATCTGGACTTTTTTGGACTACCTCCCAAAATATAGAAAAAATTTTCTGTAATCACTGTACTTTTTGTGCCTTGAAAAAAGTTTGTGGAAAAACTACCCCACAATTATTCTTTACTATTACATCTAATTATCTAAGTTTTATTTTATAAATTTAACTTTGTTCAAACTTTGCACATTTTTGATGGCTAGAGTTTAAAATATACTACTTGCTGTGTTTTTAATGATAATTTTTGAACATTTTATTATGATACTTTAAAAAATCTTATATAGAAGTTGAAAGAATTTTTTATTGAACACCCATAAACCTACCATCTCAAGCCTACAATTAAAATTTTAGTATATGTGCTTTATTATATATTTATCCATCAGTCTATATTAATTTTAAAAAAGGATTCTCAAGTTTCAGATATCAGTACGTTTTCCTCAAAATAATTCATGCAGTTCATTAAGATTAATGTACTATGTGTACATTAAGATTGATGCCTATGTGTGGTGGCTCATGCCTGTGATCCCAGAGCTTTGGGAGGCTGAGGTGGGAGGATCGCTTGAGGTCAGGAGTTCAAGACCAGCCTGGGCAACATAGTGAGGCCCTATCTCTTAAAAAAAAAAATTAATGTACCTAAATACATTCTCTTCAGAAAAATATCTAAAATACTGCACATACAACTCAGCTGTTATTGTGGGTGCAATGCTTCAAATAAATGGTGTTATTCAGTATATATCTACCTACAGCTTTATCTTTGACACTCGTGAATAAAAAAATCAAGACACATTAAAGTGGTAAAAACAAAATTTATTCAGTAACTACTGGCAATAGGGGAAAGAGCTGAGCTCCATGATTTGTGCAGTCGTGACTGGGCCTTTTAAAGGGAGAATGAGCGAGTATGGAAAGTGGAGCAACTGAGGGCTCAAGTAGAGTCAGGAAAGTGAAAATTACAAAGGGTTGGTGCTGTGGTTTGAATGTTTGTGTTTCCCCCACATTTATATGTTGAAATCCTAACCCCAAAGGTGGTGATATTAGGAGGTAGGGCCTTTTGGGAGGTAATTAGGTCATGAGAGTGGAGCCCTCATGAATGCGATTAGTACCCTTTAAAATAGGCCCAAGAGATCTCATTTGCTTCTTTTACCTTGTGATGACATACTGAGATGGCACCATCTAAGAACCAGGAAATGGGCCCTTACCAGACACCAAATCTGCTGGTGTTTTTATCTTGGGCTTCCTAGCTTCCAGAACCATGAGAAATAAACTTGTGTTGTTTATAAGCCACTCAGTTTATGATACTTTGTTATTGCAGCTCCAGGCTAAGATATTGGTCACTGTAAATGTGAGTGGGTCAGGTGTGCCTGCTACCTGACAGTTATCAAAATTAGGATTCTGTCCTCCCACAGAGAATGGGACACAGAGATCCAAACCTTCCTGATGATTACATTTCAAAGGAGTGGCTTTCTGGTTCTTGAGAAAGACACTGCTGAGTTGTAGGAGATTCATACACATCTCAAAGGGACAGAGGAAGAATTCACAATTATAAACTCTTCTTAGTTAGTGCTCTAAGAAAGGAAAGTCAGGGGCCTATAGTCAGGTGTTGGCTAGAGTAAACAGTAAACTTCTTTTGATAGCCCTGAACTTCTCCAGCTCAAAAGAAGACTGGAGCTCAAAAGAAGGCTGGGTATTCCAGGGCTGAGTGAAGGTGGGCTAGGCTACTAGAAGCCATGCTAGAGTTGGTCAAGGCTCTTAGAGCAAGAATTTGGATGGAGTTGTTGTTTGCCAAGAATTATTTACAGTTCTCATTAGTTTGCCTTGGATGTTTTTTGTTTTCATTTTAGAACCTTATTCTTTTTAATTGCTGCAAAGTATACAATGGTATGAATACATCATAGTTAATTTAGGTTGTTTTTAGTGTTCTTTTGACTATTAAAACCTCTGCAGTGAACGTCCTTGTGCATGTGGTCTTGTGAACATATGCATGTATTTCTCAGGAGTTGTCAGATCATAATGTGTTTGCATTACACTTTAATATGGTCTGCCAAGTTGCCTTCCAAAATGATTGCCATCATTAGTGTATGAGAGAATTTATTTTCCCAACTTCTTCAACCCATGTTACTAAACTTTTTTAACTTTTGCCAATTGAGTGAGGAAAACCTACTGTTATCTTTTAATTTGTGTCTCCCTGTTTACTTGTGAAGTTGAGTTCTTTGTATGTTGGACATTTATGTTTTATTCATTAAGTTATCTGTATTCTACATCCATTTTTCTATGGTATTTCATAAGCATAAAATTTATTTAATATACATTTTATATGATACAGGAGCCTTCATAAGTAAATGAAGACCCAAAAAATGGGTAAACTTGTTTTTTTTTATTTTTATAGTTTATTTTTATTATTTATTAATGCATAATAGTTGTACATATTTTGGGGGTGCATGTGATATTTTGATATATGCATACAATGTGTAATGATCAAATCAGTGTGTATTAACCAAAAATGTGACTCAGTCAGTAGAGGTTTATTAAGCCAAAGTTTAAGGATGCACCTGGGAAAAACACAAGTCACAGGAGCGTCTGTTAACCTGTGCTTTCCAAAAGAGGGTTTCTGGAACTCAGTATTGAAGAATAAAGAGCAAGCAGAAGGGACAAAGGAAGGTAAGAGAGGCAGTGAGACAAATGGTTACATTTTTGTGAGGCTCTCATTAGTGCTCAGTAAATCTGTGTTTTACACAAGGTAAGGTAAACATTTGAAAAGATGGAGTAGAGGAAAGAATCAGTTATGCATCCATCTCGGGGGAGCCAAAGGAGTGAATTTTTTTTTTTAAATAATTTCATTTTATTCCCTTGGATTATTACTATTATTATTTTTCTTAAACTTTTATTTCAAGTTCAAGGGTACACGTGCAGGATATGCAGGTTTGTTAACATAGGTAAACGTGTGCTCTGGTGGTTTGCTGCACAGATCATCCCATCACCTAGGTATTAAGCCAACATCCATTAGTTATTCTTCCTGATGCTCTCCCGACCATCCCTATAGGCCCCAGTGTGTGTTGTTACCCACAACGTGTCCATGCGTTCTCATCATTCAGCTCCCACTTATAAGTGAGAACATGCGATATTTGGTCTTCTGTTCCTGAATTAGTTTGCTGAGGATAATGGCTTCCAACTCCATCCTTGTCCCTGCAAAAGACATGATCGAAGGAGTGATTTTTTGTTCTGTACCTAAGAAGATAAGCTTTTAATTGACATTGTCAGTGTGAGATTTAACAGAACTCAGTTTTAAGAGTTAAACTTAGGTTGCACACCCAAGGTTACAATTGGCATGTGCTGGTTTTATAGGTGGATATGTACCCTGAAAGGTTTAGTGACTAGGAAGGGATTTTCTTGTGAGAAATTTGTGAGGGAGGTATATGTCCTTTTCCCGTTGTGGGACCCTGACTTAACATGTAATGCTATGACAAGGGTTGTGAAATTATAGCTCTGGGGGGAAGAGGAGGAAGGAAACGCATTGCATGACTAATTTTCTAGGTTTAACTTTCTCTTTGGTATAATGAGTTTAGGGTCTTAAGATTTTGATTTTCTTTTACAAGAGTGGTTAGGACAGCCATCACCTCAAACATTTTTTATGTTAGGAACATCCCAATTCTTCTATTTTGAACTATACAGTAAATTGTTGTTAACTGTAGTCACCGTATTATATTATTGAACACTAGATCTTATTCTTTCTATTTAACTGTACTTTTTTTTTTTTTGATACAGAGTCTTGCTCTGTTGCCCAGGCTGGGTGTGGTGGTGCGATCTCGGCTCACTGCAAGCTCTGCCTCCCTGGTTCACACCATTCTCCTGCCTCAGCCTCCTGAGTAGTTGGGACTACAGGCACCTGCCACCACGCCTGGCTAATTTTTTGTATTTTTAGTAGTAGAGACGGGGTTTCACCATGTTAGCCAGGATAGTCTTGATCTCCTGACCTCGTGATCTGCCCACCTTGGCCTCCCAAAGTGCTGGGATTACAGGCGTGAGCCACTGCGCCCGGCTTAACTGTACTTTTGTACCCATTAACCAACCTCTCTTAATCCCCACCTCTCCTTCTCAGCCTCTGGCCACCACTAATCAAGTCTCTACTTCATGAGATTCACCCTTTTAGCTCCCACATGTGAAAGAGAACATACGGTATTTGTCTTTCTGTGCTTGGCTTATTTCACTTAACATAATGTCCTCCAGTTCCATCTATGTTGCTGTAAATGACAGGATTTCATTTTTTATAACTAAATAATATTCCATTGTGTATATGCGTTGATGGACACTTAGGCTAATTTTTTTTTGCCTTTGTTTATTGACTGTTTTGTAAGCATTTTGTTTCACAAAAATCACCAACTGAAGTTAATAATATGTGATATTGTGGAATATATATTTGGCCTTTGACCCCATTTCCCTGGTATACAACTCCTAAAATCCTTAGGACCTCCAAAGTAATGTCTGTTTGTGTGCTAGTGATTGATTGATGGCTGACAGCCCCTAGGTAGTTTCAGGATGTGAGTTGGTTACCTGAAAGACCAAGGCACCATTAGAGAGGTGGAATGTTCAGCCTCATCCCTATCTCTGGGGAGAGGAGAGATACTGAGGGTTAAATTGATCACCAGTGGCCAATGATTTAACCACTCATGCCTATGTAATGAAGCTTTCATAAAAAGCCCAAAAGCCCTGTGTTTGTAGAGCTTCGAGATAGCTGAACAAGTGGAGGTTTCTGGGGGTTGTGCCTGGGGTGGGCATGGAAACTTTGTGTCCCTTCCACCATAACTCACCCTGTGCATCTCTTATATCTGGCTGTTCATTTGTATCCTTTGTAATATCCTTTATAATAAACTGGTAAGCATGTTTCTGGAGTTCTGTGACCACTCTAGCAAACTAATAGAACCCAGAGGGGATTGTGGGAACCCCAACTTGAAGCTTTTCGGTGAGATGTTCTGGAGGCCCAGACTTGTGACTGGTGGGGCCGTGGGGTTTGTGGTACTGAGCTCTTAATCTTTGAGATTTAACACTATCTCCTGGTAGATAGTGTTGGAGTTGAATTAGAGGACACCTGGCTACTCTCCACTGCAGAACTTATTTCTTGCTTGGTATGTGGGGAGGAACTCCCATACATTTGGTCACACAAGTCTTCCATGTTGATTGTTGTGGTGTAAGAGCAGAGGATAAACAGTTTGAGTTTTTTACTCTTAGACAGCACAATGATTCTTCATAAAACTCTATGACTACACCAACGAGCATTGGCAAAGAACAAAGAAATTATTCAGTTTCTTTCACCAGTTCCATAAACTGGCAGTGATTCATAGCATTTACACACATATTCGTAATGTTTTTAACAACTATATCCATGTCACCTTTTCATAGTCTGCTTTAGAAAGTCCTGCACAGTATTTTCCACTCAATTCTGCAGTAGTATAGCTTCTTTTTAAATTAAAAACTTGTCCATTCTGTTTTCAAACGGGAAGATAATTTTATTGTAATATGATCAAAACAGTAATAAATATTTCAGATTAATCATCAATTACAGTTTACATAGGTTATCACTAATTTGTGCTGTCTGCATTGAGGACTAAGCTCTGATTTTTTTTTTTTTTTTTTAAATCTTGCCCAAATTCCTATCTAAGGGATCTGAGGAATCATGCTCTATAAACCATACATTCTCATCAGATGGGTTTTATTTAACCCTGTATATCATGACTTACTTTCCAGTCTGACTCTGGCGTAACATGGAAGAAAATAAAAATATTTTACCCCAAAACATGTTTCTCTGCCGTATCTAGAAATGGTCCTGCAAAGCCATACTTTGTGGGAAAAATCCACATTCTATAGATAATCTACTTTCCCCTTGTTTTCCTTCCTTCCTTTCTAGATCCAGGAGATAATCAGCTAAGAGCCAGGCACCCTTTTAGGTCTGATAATAAACAGTATAAAACCTGCTCTCTCTGAAGTCTGCTTCTGAGAGCGTCCTCTGCACAATAAAACTTGGTGCCTACAATCCTTTATCTTAACCTGAACATACATTTCCTTTCTATTGATCCCAGGTCTTCAGATAAACCAGAAAACGTTTGTAGCCTGGAACCCCACCCCACCCCCACCCCGCCTTGAGTTGTCCCGCTTTTCTGAACCAAACCAATGTATTTCTTAAATGTATTTGGTTGATGTCTCATGCCTCCCTAAAATATGTAAAACTAAGCTGTATCCCGACCACCTTGGCACATGTTCTCAGGGCCACCTGAGGGCTGTATCTTGGGCCATGGTCACTCATATTTGGCTCAGAATAAATCTCTAAACATATTTTACACAGAGTTTGACTCTTTTCGTTAATAGCATGATATATTCAAATACACTATGATCTACTTCTTTCATTTTAATGCTGCCTGGAGTAGACCATGATATGGATGTATTGTATGCTTTTAACTCCAACTGATGTGCTTTTAGATTGCTTCCACTCTATGCAGCTACATAGAATGCTTCATTGCTCTCGTGTGCATTTTGAGTATTTTTCTAAGGTAGATTCTGAGACATAAAATTACCACAATTTTAGAAGATTTCCTACTCATGTAAAATATTAGTAGATACTCCCAGATCACCATCCAAAATGTCATTTTACACTCCCTTCAACAGTACAGAAGAGTACTCTTTCCCTTCTATCCTTATCCACTCCTGGAGTTTCCTTTTTTTATTTTTTTGAGGCAGGGTCTCGCTCTGTCACCAGGCTAGAGTGCAGTGGCATGATCATGGCTTACTGCAGCCTTAACCTCTTGGGCTCAAGTGATCCTTCCGCCTCAGGTTCCAAATAGCTGGAACTACAGGCACATGCCACCACATCTGGATGATTTTTGTATTTTTTGTAGTCACAGGGTTTCTCCATGTTGCCCAGTCTGGTCTTGAACTCCTGTGCTCAAGCAATCCTTGGCCTCTCAAAACTGTGGGATTACCCATGTGCCACTGAGCCTGGCCTCACTCTTGGCATTTTAAGTCTTAAAAAATGTTGCCAATCTATGAATGAAAATCATTTTTAGTATATATTTCCCTGATAACTAGTGAGATTGAACATTTTCTCATATTTTAGTAGTATTTTATTCTTAACATAATACCTGTATTTCTTCTGAAAATAACAAAAATAATTATCTGAAGTATATACCCTGTGTTCTGTAATACCTGTATTTCTTCTGAAAATAACAAAATAATTATCTAAATAAAGTATATACCCTGTGTTCTTTCTTTGGTTCTCTTTTAATATTCTAAAAGCTCAGAAAAGGCTAGAATGATTTTGAGTACCTGTGGTCCAGTCGTTGTTGGGGCAGGTCGATTTTCTTTTTGCATCTCTATGGACAAGAATCATTTGCATTACTGATTTCTACAATTTACGGAGCTGTAAAACTGCTCAAAGACAGTGAAAGGGTAGAACTATTATGGAATCAAATTACTCAGTAGGGTATACCAGACAACACCTAGCATTCCATAGAACATCCAGCAATCTTTCACTGTTTTCTGAAAGATAATACATTTAAAGCTTTTAACACATTGGTTCGCAACAAGAGCTCAGGAAATTTAATTTGCTTCTCCGTTGTTAAAAGAATGAAAAACAAGATAATTGAGAATTTATAGCATTTCTGTGGAAATACAGTTCCCTGGGTAGGTGCTGTATCTAGATTCACTTTTGATTTCATTGGGTCTTGCACAGTGCCTGGGAGCATTTATATATGTGGTCAGTAATTTAAAAAAATTATTTTTCCCACCTCTTAATACTTCGCAGTTGTTCAGTAATAGTTTGATTGGATAGAACTATGTTCAAGGATGTTCTGATTTATTCCCCTATCTGGAAAAACATGTATATTGTGAGAAAATAGGTTTGTCTTGCTTACATTATTATGTATCATATATTTTCATACTGGGGTTAACAAATATATTCTAAGTACTGAAACTGGTGGCCTTGAAAATGGCTATACTAGCTGTTTCCTTTCATAGTCCAAACTGTGTGAATATAGCTAAATAAAAAATCTGGCTGTATTATAATAGCAAATGCGATTTCGTGTGTGGAGTCTTAAGGCGTGATTATACTGTTTCTCACCATGAATAGTGATTTTTTACACATGATAAGGCAGGCTAGCATATTCACATACATTACGGCTAGAATAATCCATTGCTCTAAAAACATGATTTTTACCTGATTTTTAGATTGAGTGTTCTATAAAAATTTTTTCTTAACTGAAAAAAATATGCAGAGGCTAATGTAGACTGTAAAATGAAGGAGAAGCTTAGCTTTACCGTGGAGTCTGGGTCTGGGTGTAACCTAACTAGCTAGGGGATATGCAATTCCTGATTGACAGCAGGTCCAGCATTATGCAGATTTTGTAAGGGAGAACACTCAGCTCAGAAACAGTGATGAGAGGCTCTGTTAGGAATTACTGCATTCACCACTCATATCTTTTAGTTTTCTGTCTACTGGATTTGCAAACAAATAGCACAAAACAGTTCCTCTTTTGTTTTTATTAAAGTGATACTGCAATGCAGTTCAGTCTGTCAGCTAGGCATACGTGTGAAATTTGATATTCTCACTAAATTAGCTAATTTTTAGCTGTGTTCCATGCTTATCTCTAGACCTTTGTGTATTAAATCCTGTCTCGAGCTGTTCCCTTTATACACAAGTGTGTTTTGCTTGTGCCTTCCTGTCTTCTTCAGTGAGAAGCTTTATGTAGGTCAGGCTTGGCTTAAGCAGATTTCCTGAACCTGCGTCAGCTTAAGCTGGAGGAATTTTAATAAACCCTCCCCTGTAGGCGTGGGCCTAAATGAGGCTAGCCTAGTTAAGCCTGATCTTTTTCTGTTTGTGAAAAGAGCTGAGCAGAGCTGAAGGCTGCATGGTGGTTTCAGAAACTGCCTACTTAATTTGAAAAGAACAATGGTAGGAAAGGCTAGATCTTCCAATTTTACCTTATCCGAAAAGCTTGATTTGCTAAAGCTTGTGAAGCCATATGTGAAAATTCTCGAAGAACACACTAATAAACATTCAGTAATAGTGGAAAAGAATAGATGTTGGGATATCATAGCAGTTAACTATAATGCAATTGGAGTAGACCGCCCTCCTCGAACAGCACAGGGCCTACGCACCCTTTACAAAAGGCTCAAAGAATATGCCAAACAGGAGCTATTGCAGCAAAAAGATACCCAATCAGATTTTAAAAGCAATATTTCTGAGCCAACCAAGAAAGTTATGGAGATGATTCCCCAGATTTCCAGTTTTTGCCTGGTAAGAGACAGGAACCACATACAAAGGTAAGCTTTATTTTGTTTTGTTATGGAAAATTATGGCGCCTCCTATCTATTGGGCTTTGGCTTAGTCGTGATAGAGATATGCATAGTAAGCATCCCCACAACGGGAGCAATGAATAGTGTCTTTGTTTTGCATTTTTTAAAAAGAGAAAAGTGAGGCTATGAGGAATTTTTCTGTTGCATTTAAGCTACTTTTTACTGTCTTCCCCTCCCCCTTCCCTCCTGTAGTTTCTAAAAGTAAAGGTTAGGGAGGAATAAGTGGGATGAAATTTGTGACATCACTTCATAAACTTTTGAAGCTTTAAAATTAAATTATTTAGTTTGCTTCTGAGAGATACTTTTTTTCTCTTTTAGTATTACATTTCACTGGAATTTTCAATTTTATATAAAATTTATATAAAGTTAGCAGTTTCCAGAGAAATGGAACCTTTGCTTTTTTATGAATTGTCATTGTCTACACTTACTGAATATGTGTTAACTAACAAATATAACTTAAATCAATAAGTAAACTTGTTAATGGCATGATTGTGTATATAAAGACAGTTTAAATTATTTTTCTAACACATTTAAAATAAAGATGAACGCAACTAAAGGGAGTTAATGCCTAATTAGGGATTCAGTTTACTTAATAAAATTAAAAGTTTTTTTTTGTTTTTATTCCTTAATGGTCTAGTTTCACTTTGATCTTGGATCATATAGGAAAGAGTAAGCTTTCTCTTACTGCTTTGCAAGGATATCAAATTATGAATTTTAAAATACCCCTAAGAGCAACTGGGTTATTTTAGAGTTAGAAGCAATTTTTTGGTTAAACTTGTGTTCTATGTAACTGTTTGCCTTGGAATTTTCAAAAGTATTATCTTGCCACTAATTCAGATTGTAACCTCTGGCAAAATATAAAGATGGCAGCTACATTCTTATTCTGAACCATTTAGATTAATTTAAACAAATTGTAAACTCCTTGTTAGTTTGAGGAGCCTTTCACACAAAGCTTTACACAATGTGCTTTTCTATTGGTGGAAGAGGCATTATATAAGCAAATTATTGATTACTGTGAAATCCCTTTGAAATTAGAAGAGAAACAGAAAAAAACCACTTTGTAGCCAAGTGCATATGTTATTTTGGTAATTTACTAGGAAAGTATTTTTGAGCCTAGCTTCTTACCAGATATTGCTTATTTCTACTTGATAGCACAGTAAAAAAATACCACCAGTGGGAATCCAGGACATGAATGCACAGTGGATTAATTCTTGGGGCCACTGGTTAAAATGTTCACTGTGATGACAAAAGATGAAATCCCAATAGCTGGATATCCAGAAAACTACACAGTAAAATTGTTTTATACTATGCTACTTATGCAGAATTTTCTCCCCCTTGAACCCTGGAGAAAAATGCTTTTTGCATTGCAGGTATAAAACTGTACCCTTTGGTTAGTAGGTATAGGTTTTTATAATTTGAAAACTACATGTAGAAACTGTAATTTTAATTAGTTGCATATTTTAAAAATACAGTGAGTATAGAAGAGAAACAATATATAAATATACAAGTATCTGGTTATATTTTGACCATTTGCGTGTGTATGTTTACAATATTCACACACAAAAAAATCTTTTGGGATATCAACATTTCTCTGATAAAAATGAGTTGATTTGTGCGTTTCTATACCTATGACTTAAATAATATCAATTTGTTAGGTTTTAAAGGGAAGAATGTGAGAAACATCCCTCTTAAATTCTTGTGTTACTGTGTCTACATGGACATTTTCTCTGTGTTAGCTTATTTCTTTAATCTATATATTTAATGTGCTTATATTTATTTGACATCATCCTTGAATCTTAATAATCTCAGAAGTTTATAATTATTCTATAATCTTAACTATACTTCTACATAAATATGCCTGTTAATCTTACCAAACTCTTCCTTTTTAATAAGGAAAATACAAGTGTTTGCGTTGTTTAAAATACTTAAAAATATATACCTGTTTTGTAAGGCTATTTATTTCGGTAACTCACATTGACTTATGTCTTTATTTTTACCTCTTCCTAATATCAGTTTTTAGTTTGTGTTTTTGTAAACTGATCTTCAAAGTTCTGATTCTCAAGTCCTTCTCTGTCATTTTTGTGACCTGCCCTAAAGCTTTTTTTCTCCCTTTTTACATTGTTATGCCTTAGTTGTAATGTTTTAGCTAAAATGGAATGGAATGTTCCAGATATAAGGCATATTTTTAATTTACTTGGGAGTATAATGTCTATGTTTATACTCTTATTTTACCTACTAATTTGAAATAGTAATTATGTGATTTTAAAAACTTAATTTTCATATGCAATTTTAACCTTTTCCCATTTCAGGTTTTAGCAGAGCTATTAATAGAAGCAGAGCTTGCACTTTGAATTAGATTTATAATTAATTGTTTTGTTTTTGGAAATCATAAAATGACACAGAGACAAGAACAAAAATGAATTTATATAATCTACAAATAGTTTTTTTATTATATACTATGTATATGTTTCATTTTGTCTCTTAGATAAATATCTGATATTTCTGGCAATTTAGTGCCATTAATAAGTAATGTATGAGTAGTTTTAATCTTTTTCTATGCATTCTACTTGAACTTGTTCCAGCATTTTAATCATCCATGTAGAATGTATTCTTTTAATTATGTTTCTTATATGTAAAATCTTCTCTAAATAATATTAAATAAAGTATTTCCATTAATGTTCAATAATCTAATTTCCCTTTATAACTTTTATTTTTAAATTAGGCAGAAGCATAAATTTAAAAAAAAAAAACCTCAAGGAGCAGATATTCTTAATTCACAGCTTCACGTTATACATAAAATTATGTTTATAAAACATAATTTTAAGGTTTATTGCCTTAATAGTATCATAACTTGTCATATTAAAGTTTAAATTATGCTAAAGCTGTAGTTGTCTCCATTAGGAATGCATAGTTGGTGGAAATTATGTGTAAATTTAATAAACCTTTAATATATCTGTATAGGCCATTAAAAATGTTTCATTAAAAAATCATTTAGTTTGTTCTTTTCAGTCATTCAACACATAATGAGCACCTCCTAGGTTCTAAGTACAGTACCTACTAGGTACTGAGTATGCAGTTGTGGATTAAAACCGTTGCTCTTGTGAACTTTACCTGACCAGTGATTGAAAGACTTAAAGAGCAACTGAGTCATGCGGTTCAGGATAGGTAAAAGGGAAGTTTTTCCTATCAGATAAAAGCATCTGAAATAAGAAAGGATAACCTCCAGTAGTTGAGCATATCCCAAAGCCATATACAATCTTTATGTTTTATTTTTTGGGCAAATGCAGAAATAGTACCTCCCATAGTTGGCCTTTCACTGTCCTCTTAGAAGTTATGGGCCTTGGTGGTTTTAAGATCAGTCCAGGAAAGCAGAAGCAGGAAGTCTAGGGCTAAGGTATGGGGATAGTAAGACTGAGAATGCATTAAATGGCTCTTTACACCATTTGAAAACCTTAGGTTTGTGGGAAAGATTGTTGTCTGTTTGACAACATTAAAACTGACTTTTCTTTGTTATTTTCTTCATTGGCCTTCTATAATATTTGTAATTTCCTGCCCCTTAAAAGTACAATTTTAAAGTTAAGGATGGGGGAGATCTTTAAGTATATATTATTGAAATCCCAATCTTAGTCACTTTAATGTATTTCAAGTGTTAAGATTTTTTTTGTTTTGTAACTTTATAGTTTTAAAGCTTCATAATTTAATGTATATTAAATATAAAATTATGCTATAAATATACTCTTTTTTTCATTTGATTTACATATTATAATGCTTTTTTGTGTGCTATAGTGCAAACTTGGATGAGGAGGCACAGGCTGGTACCAGTTCACTACAGGTAATGTTGGATCACCATCCTGTTGCTATTACAGTGGAGGTGAAGCAAGAAGAAGACATTAAACCACCTCCTCCACTGGTTTTAAATTCTCAACAGAGTGATACTTTAGAGCAAAGAGAAGAACATGAATTAGTACATGTTATGGAAAGATCCTTGTCGCCTTCACTTTCCTCTGTTGATATGAGAATGACATCGTCTCCATCTTCTATTCCAAGGAGAGATGATTTTTTTCGGCATGAGAGTGGTGAACACTTTAGGTCACTATTAGGGTATGATCCTCAGATCCTGCAAATGTTGAAAGAGGAGCATCAGATAATTTTAGAAAATCAAAAAAATTTTGGATTGTATGTTCAGGAGAAGAGGGATGGATTGAAAAGAAGGCAGCAGCTAGAGGAAGAGCTACTAAGAGCAAAAATTGAAGTGGAGAAGCTGAAAGCAATTCGCTTACGGCATGATCTACCTGAATATAACAGTCTCTAAGTTTTTTTTTCAATCTTGCAATTTGATAATTTTGATTTTGGCCAAATTACTTTAATTTGGGAATATCCTGAAACAAAATACACGTTCTTGAAAAATGTTAATCTCTATTATGGAAAAACTTTTTTGATATAATTTTCTAATTATTTTCTTTTGAGATATTAAAATTTACTGGTTGGTTGGCATGGTTATAGTTTTTATTGTCTTCTTTTTTTTTTTTTTTCCCCGTAAGTTTAATTGTTGACCTTACAAAAGATGTTTTATTCTGATCACTAATATATACACAAATACATAAACAAACACATATTCTTTCAAAGTTCTGAGTCTTTTTTTTTTTTTTTTTAACATTTTTAGTTAGAACTTTGAAAGTGGTAATTAGAGATTTTTAAGTCAGTCTAATTTAGGAGCTATACTAACCTAATACCAAGAAGCTTGTCTGTATGACATTGGTTTTTATGCTTTTATCTTTTGAAGGAGTAAATCCTAGGATTTTAGAGATGGAAGATATTTGGAGAACACTTTTTTCCATCTCTGCAGTTTAGGGGTAATGAAACAGGCCCAGGGAGAACTCAATGACTTACTTAGGGTAACAAAGCTATTTATGGCAGAGCAGAGACCAGCACTCAGTTTTTCTTTGTGTAATTTCCCTCCCTCTATTTGATAGAAGTAAATATCCACCAAAATATTCTCTAGATTTAAATATTAGAAGCATTTGTTTCATAAAATTGCCTTTAAAGATTGTTAGGTTGTGAAATCAGAATAATTATATAAATTACCCCATTCTCTCTCTCTTTTTGTTCCAGCAAAATAGATAAGGTATTCCATTGAAGCTATTATATATTTTGGCTGTGTGATTTAAAGACATGTCTTAATTCATTTTAAATGTCCTGTTCTGGAAAAAATTTCTTTCACAGTAAAAATCAGAATGAACAAAATTACAATTTTATGTTTTTTATAAGTATTGTTATTTTAGTATTCGTGGAAATAAAACCTCAATTCTTAAAGCATACATATTGAATTTATATTAAATCTCTAATATGTATGTTACTTAAGAATTTCTATTTTTGCTGGGGCTTTATTGAGAAAGGATTTTTAAGCCAAGGTTTAGAATGGAGTGGGTGGAATTTCAGCAGTGAAGGGGACCATGGATGTTTGAAGCCAGAGTGAGAAGCTGGAAAAAAGAGGGATGGGAAAAAGTGGATTGAATGTATAAACACAAATGCAGTGGTGAGCCAGTAATTTTAAGTGAATGTAGAGAGAGTCAGTTTGGGCTGTGGTATCCTGGACTAGGAAGGACATCTCCCTGGACTAGGTAGGGCAGCTGCTGTTTAGCTCCAGCAGAATTTTCACATGCGGGAATAAACCAGAAATCTGCATTTTTAATGCAGAATTTTCCAATTTAAAAATGTTTGCAAATAACACAAAATGCTTTTAAAACATACAGACAACATGTGAGTGGGCCTCATTGAGCCATTGGGCTTCCAGTTTGTGGCCTTTGGAGTAGAGCAATGGTTTTCCAAGTATGGGTCCTGACCTGCTGCATCAGCATCACTTGAGAGCTTGTTAGAAATGTAAATCCAATTTCAACTGAATTAGAAACCCTGGGGGTGGGGTCAGCAATCTCTTTTAATAAACCCTCTAGAGATTCTGATGCATGCTAAAGTTTGAGAACCAGTGAAACAGAGTATTTTGGAACCTTGCTTGGTGCCCAAATCATGCTAGTCTCAAAATTTTTGTTAAAGAGTAGTTTAAAGTGAACTGAGGGATATAAATTTGGGTGATGGTTGGTACCAGATTATGAATTACATTAAATATAATTTTTTTTTTTTTTTTTTTGAGATAGAGTCTTGCTTTGTCGCCTAGGTTGGAGTGCAGTGGCACGATCTTGGCTCACTGCAATCTCCGTCTCCCAGGTTCAAGCGATTCTCCTGCCTCAGCTTCCCAAGTAGCTGGGACTACAGGCGCCCCACTATGCCCGGCTAATTTTTTTGTGTTTTTAGTAGAGACAGGGTTTCACCGTGTCAGCCAGGATGTTCTGGATCTCCTGACCTCGTGATCTGCCCGCCTCCCAAAGTGCTGGGATTACAGGCGTGAGCCACCATGCCCAGCCTAAATACTATTTTTAATGAGTCAGACTTAATGTACAATGGGAAGCCATTGAATGCTTTGAATTAGGGGGGTAATTTCATTATAGTTGTGATTTAGGAGGAGTGGCATTTAGGGACAGGCACTGTATTGAGAAGAACTTAAATCAGAAATTTAAGTTATGGCTATAGAAATAGAAAAAAATGAACTCTTTAAGGTACTATTTTAGTATATTGACTGCTTAATTTCATTGGTTGGATTAAAAAGAGTGTTTTATAGCTGGTAGAGTTAACTTTTTTAATTATAAAGATGCCCTGAATATATAATATATTATATCCTTTTGACAATGTTACCTTTTCTCTTTAATCTGTGCTATGAGTCTAATCAATCTTGTAATTCTTAATTTGAGGTAATGTTTCCCAGTATAATTCTACTAAATACTCTTGGCAGTAGTAAGCTTTATTTTTTTAAATTATTGAAAGCGCATATATGAGATGTAATTCACTTTACAGTTTCAGCATGCTACTAAGAATTGATAATGAATGTTCAATTTGAATGTTGGCTTTTACAGCAAATCAGAGTTTTCCCAAGTGTGTTCTGTGGAACGTTAATTCTGTGAGATGTTTCTAGAAAAGAGATCTGTGTTCAAAAAAGATTTTTTTTTGGTGGTTAGGTTCTAAAATAATTGTGGAAGGAAAAAATTATGTATATACAAGGTAGCCCTTGAAAATTCCTTTGCTGCCCATAAAATAGCATAAACATAGTCTGCTACAGTCGTATTTTTCTACAGCATTGTTTAAGATTGCTTTTTCTTTAGTGTGTTAGGTGACACAATTCATTAGCATTTAGGGGCTGTATACAATAAGAAACTTATTTTAACGTATTTTTAAACACCAGAATCACACTCTGAGTTTACTGCAGCAACTTTTCCAAGTCAATCTTGTTTTTCTCCAAGTCAATCTTGCTTTTAATTTGCAAAAGTTTAAATGCGTATAATTCTGCTCATTGTCTACCTCCTCTTGTACAACCATGATTAACGTAGTATAGTTTATGAGAATTCCTGAATAAAGAAAATTATTTATTTGACCATAGAATCCTTTTTGGAGGCTGTTTATTATCTTACAGAGTATCTTAGGGTAATTTGGAACCAAACCTTTTTTTTCTTCTTTTTTATATTGAGACTTTTTTGAGTTTGGGGACTGCTTACCAACTAACATTAGCAGTTTTTGTTGAAGACAAGTTTCATTAAGGAGAATATATAGGGGCAAGTTTGCTAGTACAATGGAATATACACTTGGCTCTCTATCTGCAGGTTTCACATCTGCACATTGAACCACTGTGGATTGAAAATATTAGGCAAAAAAAAAAATAACAATACAACAATAAAAGTAATATGAAATTTAAAAATACAGTATAACTGAGGTAGGAGTTGGGCTAAGCCCCAGTTTTGGGGCTCACTTGTCCTATATCCTAACAACTATTTACATAGTAGTTACATTTGTTTTAGGCATTGTAAGTAATCTAGAGATGATTTAAAGTATATGGAAGGATGTGTGTAAATTGTATGTGAATACAAACATTTTATATAAGGGACTTGAGTATCTGTGGATCTTGATGGGGTAGGGGGTGTCCTGAAACCATTCCCCCTTGGATACTGAGGGATGACTATACACTTAAGCCACCAAACATCCTGCATACCATAGACAATTGTTTGGGGGCCATGAGTTTTCATTACAAAATGTAATGCTGGGAGAACATAGAGAAGAGTGATTTTGTTTTTTAAATGTAGACTTGATTCTGTAGAAATATACTACATTTGAGAAATATACTAAGTAAATAGATTATTTCATCCAATACATTAGTAATTTAGATAGTGGATAGCCACTTTCCTATCTTTCTCTTATCCATATGAATGTAAATGGATATGTTGTTACAACTTATGATTTTCTAAACTAGCTGTGATTTATAATGACATCCTGAGAAAAGTCAATGAAACTCATTTCCAATGAATACCAGATTTCTTAAAATAGTCAAATATTTTTCTTTTTTGTATGATGAGATATCAACTTGGTGTTATTTCATTTTTTTTTTTAAGGAGTCACTCTACCCTGTTCTGTGTTTACTTACGTGAAAATGTTTAAAATACGAGTTTTTTTTTTAATGTGCCTTCTTTTAGAGTAATGTCAACTTTTAAATACACATGTTTAAATAACTTAGAGTGTAATAAATTGTGTTTAATATATACTGTAGATAATGATGGTTAAATGCTTTGTTAACACATGTTCTTTTAAATACAAGATAATGCTTTGTACTGATTTGTGTACTTTTTTTGTGTGCCGTTAAGACAAATAATTCAGTACTGTAGAGGTAAAATTTTTCGATGAGGTATAATTGAAATACATTGTTTAGATGATTATGTTGTAATAGATGGCCAATGTACCATATCTAAATATCACATTTCATTTTTTTTTCAAATGTTAAGAGCCACAACTTCTCAAAATCACATATTTGACAGTGAATTTGATTGTTAACACTTAAAAATAATTAGATGAAATATTGTTGCCTACTTAAACAAGAGTAAGTTCTTAGAATATGCTACCTAATTAAACATTAACAGTCAAGCAAAATCTTTGTATACGATTTTGAGAAATTGTTCAATATATTTTTATATATCTTTTATATTGATTAAAGCTAGTAGTTATAATTTGAACATATTATTTATTTTTAGTTTCCATTTGCTTTGTAATAGTGGAAAGCAAAATAAATGAGTAAATAAAAATAAAAATAAAAATATCGCTCATATCAGTCCAGACAACTTAAACTAAAAGGATATATCATTATAATTCCACTTTGCTAGCAGGTCTTTTTTGTTTTAAAATTTATGTGTGAATTCACCTCTGTTACAAAGTTTTTTTTTTTCCCTAATATTTTATTAAGAAACCCTTTAGACATACAGAAAAATTTAAAAGATAGTTACAATAAGTATCCATATACCTACCACATAGATTCTGCAATGAATGTTTTGCTATACTTGCTTCATCACATATTTATCCATCAGTTCTTTTTTTTAAAGGAAAAATGTGACTTCAAAACAAGTTGTAGAATTAGAATAATTTACCCTTAAGTACTTCAGCATGAGTATTACTAGAGTTCACTATTTATTTGGGCATGTGTGTTTTTTAGGTAAGATTTGCATACAGTGAAATGCACAAATTTAAAATACACCATTTGGTGAGTTTTGATCCACAACTGTGTAGCTCAAACCTCTGTCAAGATTTAGAACATTATCACCTCAGAAAGTTCTCTCTTGCCTGCTTCTAATCAGTCTTCTTGCACGTCAGGCAACCGTTGTCCTAATTTTAAAAAAATTATAGATTAAGTTTTGCCCATTCTAGAACTTCATATAATTGGAATCGTACAATATGCATACTTTGTTTCTGTTTTTTTCATCTATCTTAGTGTTTTTAATATTCATTCATGTTTATCCATCCTCCTATTTGTAGCGCATTGCTTTCTGTTGCTGAGCAGTATTCCATTATATACATATACCACACTTTGTTTATCTATTATCTTTTGATGGACTTCTTGGCAATTTCCATGTTTTTTGGCTATTATGTATAAAGATTCTATGAATATTCTTGTGCAAGTTTTTCATGGGCATAATACTAGATTAGGGAACCATATAGATTTAAGCTTTAAGAAATTGCCAGACATTTTCTAAAGTGATTATATCATTTTACACTTCCATCAACAGGGTACGAGGTTTTTTTTTTTTTTTTTTTTTTTTTTTGTAATCTTTGCAAAAGGCTAGGCATAGTGGCTCACACCTGTCATCCCAGCAATTTGGGAGGCTCCAGTGGGTGGATCGCTTGAGGCCAGGAGTTCGAAACCAGCCTGGCCACCATGGTGAAACCCTGTCTCTACTAAAAATACAAAAATCAGCTGGGCGTGGTGGCAGGCGCCTGGAATCCCAGCTACTCAGGAGGCTGAGGCAGGAGAATTGCTTGAATCTGGGAGGCAGAGGTTGCAGTGAGCCCTGATCACACCACTGTACTCCAGCCTGGGCAACAGAGTAAGACCCTGTCTCAAAAACCAAACAAACAAAAAAAAACCCCTTTGCATGTTCAGTGATTGGAATGTCAGAATTGAAATTGACGAATAATTTTTGTAATATTTAAGTGTATTCAAAATGCTGGGCAGGTAATTTAGATACCTGGGAATATTGTAGTTTATTGGTTTTTTGTTTTTTCATTTTAGTACTAGTTGCATATATGCTTTGACATGAGGTATTGAAGAAATACGAAATGTGTAGTCTCTGCTATGCTTATAAAACAATTCTGAAAATGATCTTTAATGCAAAGAAATATCTTCTAGGTTTACTTTATACTTAATTGATACTTACATTTAGTTACATTCAATCTCTTATTAGATAAAGAAAACTGAGTATCAGTTTGAAGGGATTTGTATATTAATGTTTGTATGCTTTTTAGTGTAATAAAAACTTTCAATCTTAAATTTATATTGAAGTTATATGTTAATGCATATTAAACATTGTGGTAGGTTTTGGTAATTTTAAAACTCAAAACATGAGCTGCAAGAGTATTTACATTCTTTATTGAATTTGATTATATGAGACATTTTAAATTTCATTTGTGCCATTGAAAACAATGTATTTAGAATTGTTAAACAAAAGAGTATTAGGCTAGATGCGGTGGCTCATGTCTGTATTTCTAACACTTTGTGAGGCTGAGGCAGGAGGATTGCTTGAGTCCAGGAGTTCGAGAGCAACCTGAAGACCTCATTTCAATTAAAAAAAACCAAAAAGAATATTAAAGGCTTAGGTTTATGAGATGTACAATTAAGTCATTCAACTCTAGAGTGGCTAAGCTTAGGAATTGTTCATTAAGATGATAATGCCCACTATTAATATTAAATGACATTATTTCCCTTGATCAAAACATGGTTTTAAGCATCCTGCCCTTATGATTTTTTTTTTTTTTTTTTTTTTTTTTTTGAGATGGTGTCTCGCTGTGCCACCCAGGCTGGAGTACAGTGGCACAGTCACAGCTCACTGGAGCCTCAGCCTCCTGGGCTCAAGCAATCTACCTGCCTCAACTTCCTGAGTAGCTGGAACCACAGGTGTGCACCACCATGCCCAGCTAATTTTTGTATTTTTTATAGAGACAGAGTTTCGCCATGTTGTCCAGACTGGTCTTGAGCTCCTGGGCTCGAGTGATTCTCTCACCTTGGCCTCCCAAAGTGCTGGGATTATAGGTGTGAGCCACTGTGCCCAGCCGCCTTATGAATCTTGCAGATAGGCCTTCAAGTCTCTTGTTTATGCTGACCACTTTTTGGTATTGATTTGGCAAGCACATTACAGGGTCAAGGGGAAAATAGATCAGAACCCAGTTTACAGTTAAGAAATTACAGAGTGGGATTGTTAGGGGTGGTTATTCTGGGACATAGCAAATTAGTCAGTATTTTCTGTAATACAAGTTGTCTAGATATAGGAGGTTATGTTCTACTATTCCATGTTCCCAACCATCTCGTTTTTACCTTTTGGAATTATTCACCCTCTCTATTCCCTGCTGTATGGCCTACATAATTTTAAAAATGGGAGTAATTGGGAAAGGGACAAGGGCAAACGTCGATGGTGTAAACATTAAGGGAGCACTTACTCTTTGGCAAATACTGTTGTAAGTGTTTTACATATATTCACTAATCCTTGCTCACAGTAGGTTTGTGAGGTGTTAGTATTATATTCATTTGATAGATTTATAAACTGGCACAAAGGGGTTAAGTAACTTATCCAGGGTCACAGAGCTAGTAAGAGGCAGACTTAAGACTCTAACCCAGCCAGTCTGTCTCCATAGTTCATGCCCTTCTACTGTTCTGCAAAAGAAAAGTGTGTATCTGAGAATCTTATGGTATTTCAAAGTTACTTGTAAGTAATTTCTGAATTATCAGAATTTAGTTATCTCATTCATCATTTTTTCTGGGAGCTGGTGGGATAGTGGCAGGGAGGGTCTTAGACATAACAGCTATTCTCTTAGACCCTGGGAATACAATACAGTATTTTACTCCAGGATGTTTTTCCCAGCCTTTTGATGAAGACATTCTTTTTACCCGCTCTTTAGGGCAAAAGAGGAAGTATGTTTTTCTCTTAGATAACCTAATGAAAAAACAGAGAAATTTTAACTGTGCAGAAATATTTTGTCAGTTTTTAATTCAATGCACAGTGACTGCTCCTGGTAGAAATAATGCAAAAAGAGAAGTAATTAAAATTGACTAAAATTGCACACAGCAAAATTTTTTAGAGTTCAAAAACTAATGGAAGCATTCTGTCTTTTGTTAATGCTAAAAACCTCAAAACTTTATCTGGGAAGATTGGGCTTGGTAAAACAACAAAGATTAACCCATGACAGCTACAAATTTATCTAAAAACTGGTAAGTTTTCTTGACTAAAACTTGTTGGATTAATACGATCCTGATAATATTTAGCTGTGCAAAATTTGACTCAGTAAAACTGCATTTGGTAGAAATTATGGTTATAAAAGAACAAGTTCATAAAAGTTTTCACTGATCAGTGAAATAATATGGTACATAAACAAGTGACTGAAACTTTGTTATAAATTTACTTCAAAAATGATCCTGATGGTAACAAGTTTTTTTTTTTTTTTTTTTTTTGAGATGGAGTCTGACTCTGTTGCCCAGTCTGGAGTGCAGTGGCACCATCTTGGCACACTGCAACTCTGCCTTCCGGGTTCAAGCAATTCTCCTGCCTCAGCCTCCTGAGTAGCTGGGACTACAGGCGCCCACCACCACGCCTGGCTAATTTTTTGTATTTTTAGTACAGATGGCGTTTCACCATGTTAGCCAGAATGGTCTTGATCTCCTGACCTCGTGATTAGCCCGCCTCAGCCTCCCAAAGTGTTGGGATTACAGGGGTGAGCCACTGTACCTGGCCGGTAATAAGTCTTTGTCAATGAAAATGAAAAATTAGGTAATAATGGAAATGAGGACAGAGTTACATTCTAACGCAACTCTTAATGAAAATGAATTTTAAGATAAATACATATATATGTATATTGATACATATTCTTTTTCCCAATTAGTCCCATTTTTAAAATTATGTAGGCCATAAAGCAGGGAATGGAGAGGGTGAATAACTCCAAAAGGTAAAAACAAGATCATTGGCAACATAGGATAGTGGAACATAACCTCCTATATCTAGACTACTTGTATTATGAAAATATTGACTAATTTGCTATGTCCCAGAATAACCACCCCTAACAATTTTATATATATATAATTTTTTGTGTGTGAGGGGGCTTTCTAGAAAATTCTGAAACTGGATTTAGAATTGGCGAAAACTGGAAAATTCTAAAAGAGCTATAACACTAAAAGATAATTATATATATACATATATTTATATGTGTGTGTGTGTATATATATATATATGTATTTTTCTTTTTTTTTTTTTTTGAGACGAAGTCTTGCTCTGTTGCCCAGGCTGGAGTGCCAGTGGAACGTTCTTGGCTCACTGCAACCTCCGCCTCCCGGATTCAAGCGATTCTCGTGTCTCAGCTACCCAAGTAGCTGGCACTACAGGCATGTACCACCATGCCTGGCTAATTTTTGTATTTTTAGTAGAGACGGAGTTTCGCCACGTTGGCCAGGCTGGTCTCAAACTCCTGACCTCAGGTAATCCGCCTGCCTCAGCCTCCCAAAGTGCTGGGATTACAGGCGTGAACCAGTGCGCCCAGTTGATAATTGTATTTAATTGTATTTAATTAGATAATTGTATTTTAATTAGTTGATAATTGTATTTTAATTATAAACATTTAGTCAAAATGTACCTAGAGTCAAAATAGCAGTTTTTGAAAAGTATCTTGTTCTGTGAGTATGGTGATGAACAAATCGAAACAGACTCTCAGGACTTTATAAATTACTGGGGAAGGCTGACATTAAATAATTTGTTACATAACTAATTATTGAGATAATGTTGAGGTAATAGGGTGGCTAGGTCTAATTTGGCAATTGGAAATTTAAGTTGTACAGAGAGTGGAAGTTAATTTAGATAAGAGCATTAGAAGAAGACAGGAAAAAGTCTCTATAGCTGGAAATAGCATACTTCCTTCAAGATTACTAAGACTCATAGATTTTAAGCAAGAGGGATACATTATCAGATTTACATTTAAAAATAGATAACTACAATTTGGAAAACGTCTTTAGAGAATAGAGGTGGCAAAAGAAGCTCTCAGTAGACTTGTTGGGAAGCCCCTGCCGTAATACCGAAATTCAGATCAGAGATGAGTTGAAAAAAGTGGAGGCAATGGAGAAGGATACAATATATAACTCTGAAAACCTGGTGGGGGGCAGAATTATCTGAATTTTGTGGTTGATTGTCTGTGGGACTGAAAAAGTAGAGAGTGTCAAGGATGATTTCCAGTTTTCTGGCTTGAATAAGGACGAGACATGGGGAAACCAAAGGAAGAACAATTTTTGGAGAAAAGATACGTGGACATGATGAGTTTGAGATGTTTATGAGGTGTGTGGACATGTCTGGGAGGCAACTGGATATGCAGATCAAGAGTTGTAATCTGGGCTGGAGAAAAAAAAGGTTGTTAGTACCTGGGCGGCATTGAAGCCACTGAAGTGGATGGGCTACTTAAAGAGAAGAGGTGCACAGTGAGAGAACATGGCCTAGAAGCCAGTTCTGAAGAACTCCAATAAATAAAAGGTAGATGAAGTATGAACTGGCAAAGATGTCTAAGAAGAAGCAAGCAAAGAGGTAAGAGGAAAATTTGAAGGATGTTAGAGAAGCTACAAAAGTATAGTTCAGTATTTCTAGGAGGAAGTAGTCAACACTGTCTAATGCTTTTGAGAACTTTGATTAGGACTAAAAACAACCTGTGGGTTTATAGACGAAGAGCTCCTAGTAACCTTTAACAGGGCAGTTTCAGGGGAAGCCAGATTGGAGCAGTTGAGGAATGATTGGGAATTTGAAGAAGCAGAGGCGGTGTGGGGGTGGGAGTGTTTGGATACTTGAAGTTGAAACAATGGGGTAGACAGCTTCTTATGGTATGAAAACATCTCTTGTTTTTTTGAGACCGTGTCTCGCTTTATTGCCGAGGCTGGAGTGCAGTGGTGTGATCTCGGCTTACTGCAACCTCCGCCTCCAGGGTTCAGGTGATAGCTGGGATTACAGACACCCACTACCACGTCTGGCTAATTTTTGTATTTTTAGTAGAGGCGGGGTTTCATCATGTTGGCCAAGCTCGTCTCGAACTCCTGACCTCAGGTGATCTGCCCGCCTTAGCCTCCCAAAGTACTGGGATTACAGGCCTGAGCCACCGCGCACGGCCAGAAACTTCTCTTTTTATGTATGTGTTTCTTCCTGCAATACATGTTTCTCCCTGAAATATATCACAAAATAATCTTGACCTTATTTTTCCATGCTATGTTTTTTTCCCATGATTTACTGTGGAGAAAGGAGTTTATTAAGTAGGAAGTCAAAGAGTGACCCTGTTAAGAGCTCTTTGGGAGGCTGAGGCAGACCAGTCGCTTAAGCTCATGAGTTTGACACCAGCCTGGGCAAAATGGTGAAACCCCGTCTCTACTGAAAATACAAAAAAAAAACAAAACAAAAAACTAGCCGGGCTTGGTGGTGCACGCCTGTAGTCCCAGCTACTCAGGATGCTGAGGTGGGAGGATCGCTTGAGCCTGGGAAGTGGAAGTTGCTGTGAACCAAGATCACACCACTGCACTCCAACCCGGGTGACAGAGTAAGACTCTGTCTTTAAAAAAAAAAAAAAAAAAATCAAGTTGTCTTTGGCCCTTTTACTACAGCATGTTGATATATTGATGTAGAGTACAATCATCTTGCTTAATGACAGGGATATGTTCTGAGAAATGCATTGCTAGGTGATTTCGTTGTGCGAATATCGTGGAGTGTACTTCCTCAAACCTAGATAGTATAGCCTGCTACACACCTAGGCTATGTGGTATATAGCCTATGGTTCCTAGACTGTAAACCTGTACTGCATGTTGCTGTACTGAATACTGTAGACAGTTGTAACACAGTGGTATTTGTGTATCTAAACATATCTAGAAATAGAAAATATACAGTAAAAATATGGTATTAAAATCTTACGGGACCACCATCATATATGTGGTCTGTGGTTGATCAAAACCTTGTGTGGTACATGACTGTATAGTAAAGTGTTCAATAATTTCTAGTAAGTGAGTGGGCTTATTTCAACCTCTTTTATTTCACTCTGTTAAATTGTTCATGTTGCTGTTGTTTTTTGTTTTTTGTTTTTTGTTTTGGTGGGGGCCAGGCTGAGAGAGAAGAGGGAGGAGTTTTTAAATGAGGTGGGTTTATTTAAAATATTGTAACGGCCCCGTAACTTAGTCAATACCTCCTATTAAAGAAAATATTAAATGGATTCTTAATTCTTCCAGCACAGTCAACACTTATGTTCCATGTATTTTATTAGCATTTTACATATTAAAATTCAGTAGATTTATTTTTTGCTTTAATTTTATTTTTATTTATTTATTTTTTTGAGACGGAGTTTCGCTCTTGTTGCCCAGGCTAGAGTGCAGTGGCATGATCTTGGCTCACTGCAACCTCCGCCTTCCGGTTTTAAGCAATTCTCTTGCCTCAGCCTCCCGAGTAGCTGGCATTGCAGGCGCCTGCCACCACACCCGGCTAATGTTTATATTTTTAGTAGAGACAGGGTTTCACCGTGTTGGTCAGGCTGGTCTCGAACTGCTGATCTTGTGATCTACCTGCCTTGGCCTCCGAAAGTGCTGGGATTACAGGCGTGAGCCACCATGCCCGACCTTTTTGCTTGGTTCTTACTAATTGAAATTCTTTTATGCCTATGTTTTACTTAAATATTTTAAGTAAAATTCAGGGTTTAGATTCTACATATTGGCAATATGTTGACTGAATGTTGAGGGTTTTCTGGTCAGATTAAAACTTTAAAGAGATGAGAATCTTTTCTTTTTTTCTCAGGTACCTTCTTTACGTGTAATGTGAAATTAGGAGCGTCTTGCAAAGAGGAAATGAAGATACATTTTAAAATGTCCTATCACTAATCAAATTCAAATTGCAGCATTAAGGAGATACCATTTCTACCAACTAAATTGATAAAGATGAATTCACAGAAAAAGTTCAAAGAAGCTTTATGATAGTCAAAGCTATCAAAATTAAGCTGAAAACTCAATTGTCTGTCACTATCCTATATAATAATAAGGAACAAATTGTTGATACAGGCAACAATTTGGGATGAATCCTAAAGATATTATGCTGAATGGGAGAAATCATTTTTAAAAAGGTTGTATACTGTATGATTCCATTTATTTGACATTCTCAAAAAGAAAACAATATTCATGGAAAACATGTCAGTAATTGCAGGGGTTTTGGGTAGGGAGAGGGTGTGAGTATAAAAGAATAGCATGAGGAAGTCTTTTGGGATGATGGAACAATTCTATATCCTGATTGTGGTCATGGTGGTTCTGTGAATCTATACATGTGTTAAAATTTGTAGAGCTGTACACCAAAAGTCTATTTTACTGTATGAAAATTTAAAAAATAAAATAGTTAAAAATGGATAAAGGTGAAGTTTTGTGCTAACGCAGGTGTAATGAAGTGGACACCCTTGCTTGGTGGGAATATCACTGATACAACCTTTCGTGGAGAACAATTTGTCAGTCTAAATCAGGAATTGAAAATCTTTAAATTCATTGGACTGGTAATTTCATTTCTTGGACTTTGTCTTCTACAAATAACCAGAGATGCGCAGATTGAGTATAATAGAGCTTAAAAAAAAAAAAAGCCCAGTAATAAGGGACTAATAATATGTAGAAATATATCCACAATAACATATGAAAAGAGGAGAGTAAAAACCTATCCACTACATTTTCTGGGACATTAGAAGCACATTTCCCCCAAAAAAGTATCTGAAAAATGACCTGTTACCCATACACCCTCGTTAGGGAAGGAGGGTCAGAAAACTGGAGGAGCTGCACTTCAGTCTTTCGTCGTCTTGGTTCCTGCTCAGGGTTCTAGCAGTCTGAATCCTTTCAGGAACTGATCAGAGTTCGCTGGGTCATGCCAGACAGAGGTGACTCAAACTGGGTGTGAATCATTTGTTTTCTCAGAAAAAAACTTTGTTGGTTCTGAGTATAATTTACTGGTTGAAGATAGCCAAGATTCACTTTGTAAATCCATGAATGCCAGTAATGAAGGTACCATTTATCTGAATTCTAGTAGTGATAGATTTTTCAGGCTTTTGGCGGGTTGATTTACCTGGCTTGGAGATGTACAAATTTTTTTTTTTCAAGACATATGTCTTCTTTTTTCTTCTTCTTTCTTCTTCTTTTTTTTTTTTTTTGGTGAATACTCAGCAGTGTAAACGGCTGGTTATAGTAGGTGTATGTTTAACTTTTAAAGAGTCTGCCAAACCGTTTTCCAAACTGGTTGTACTGTCTGACATTCCTTCCAGCAGGATATGATATTTTCAGTTGCTCTATATCTTTACTAGCACTTACTGTGGTCAGTTTTTTTTTTTTTTTTTAAATTTTAGTCAATCTAATCAATGTGTGGTGTTACTTCATTGTGTGTGTGTATTTTAAACAACTTTATTGAGATACAGCTAACATACCATATGATTCAGTCATGTAAAGTGTACAATTCATTGTTTTTTAATATAGTCCCATGTGCAACCGTCAAAACAGCCAATTGCAGAATATTTTCAATACCTGAGAAAGAAACTTTGTACCTTTAGCTACCACCCTCTTGCTTCCTAACCCCATCCTTACCCTCCAGCCTAAGCAACCATTAATCTATTTTCTGTCTCTGTAAGATTTTGCTGTTCTACACATTTTATATGAATGGAATCCTAAAATATATGGCCTTTGTTACTGGCTTCTTTCACTTAGCATAAGTGTTTTCAGGGTTCATCCGTGTTTTAGCATGTATTAGTACTTTATTCTGTGATGGAATTATATTCCATTGTATGCATATGCCACATTTTGTTTAACCATTTGTCAGTTGCATGCACATTTGGTTTGTTTCTACCTGTCGGCTATTATTAATAATCCTAGCTATAAATATTCATATGCAAGTTTTTTTGTGGACATATGTTATTATTCTTTTGGGCATATACTTAGGAGTATAATTACAGTGTCATTTGGTAACTTGTTTAATTGTTTGAGCAGCTGTCATGCTGGTTTCCAAAGTGCTGCACCATTTTATACTCCTGCCAGCAGAGTATGAGGGTTTTGATTTATCCACATCCTCAGCACACTTGTTTATTATCTGACTTTGTGATCCCAGCCATCCTAATGGTTGTGAAGTGGTGTTTCAGGTTTTCAATATGTATTTTCTGGGTAACTAATGATGTTAAATATTGTTTTATGTGCTTATTGGTTGTTTGTATATATCATTTTCTGAATTGTCTAAGACTTTTGCCTATTTTCTGTTGATTTGTTTGTTGTCTTATTTTGAAACTATAAGAATTATTAGGCCGGGCGCAGTGGCTCACGCCTGTAATCCCAGCACTTTGGGAGGCTGAGGTGGGTGGATCACTTGAGGTCAGGAATTCAAGACCCACCTGGCCAACCTGGTGAAACCCCATCTCTACTAAAAATACAAAAAGTAGCTGAGCGTGGTAGTGGGCACCTGTAATCTCAGCTACGCGGGACACTGAGGCAGGAGAATAGCTTGAACCCAGGAGGCAGAGGTTGCAGTGAGCCAAGATCACACCACTGCATTCCAGCCTGGGCTACAGAACAAAACTCTGTCTCAAAAAAAAAGAAAAAAAAAAAGAATAATTATTCCAGACACAAGACCTTTGTCTTATTCATATGTTGTGAATATTGTACCCCAGCCAGTGGCTTCCCTTTTGTTTTTTTAATGGCATCTTTCAAAAAGGAAAAGTTTTAAATTCTGATAAAAGTTGATTTATAATTTTTGATTTTTATATTTTTTGCTTTTGTATTCTAAGAAAGCTTTGTATATCCCGAGGTTACAAATATTTTATCCTGTGTTTTCTATTAGAGATTTTTTGTTTTAGGTTTTACATTTAGGTCTGTCATTCATTTTGAGTTGAATTTTGTATATGGGGTGACTTAATGGTTGATGTTTATCTTTTCCAAATGTATATCCAGTCGGTTTAGCAATGTTTGTTGAAAATACTTTCTTTTCCTCATTGAATTTGCTTCCCCACCTTTGTTGAAAATAATTTCACCGTATATGTGTGAGCGGGTCTATTTCTTGCTACTCTTCCAATGCATTGGAATGTCTATATGTCTTTTTTGGAGAGGAGGGGCAGTACCAAACTATCTTGATTATTGTAGCATTATTGTAAACATCCAACTTTGTTCTTTTCAAAAATTGCTTTGGTTACTCTATGTTATTTTTCTTTTCATATGAATTTTTAAATCAGCTTGCCAATTTTACTAGAAGTGTCTTGGGATTTTGATTGGTATTGTGTTAAATATATTGATCATTTTGGGGAAAATTGCTGTCTTAACAAAATTGAATGTTCCAATTCATGAAATAGGAGCTGTACTTATTTATAAGAGCTTTGTTAATTTTTTTTCAACAAAGCTTTTAAATTTTAATGTAGAGATCTGGGTTATCTTTTGTTAGATATTTTCCCAAGTATTTCATATGTCTGTTTTTTGGAGCTACTGTGAATGGAATGTAAAAAATTTTATTTTTGATTATTTCTTGCTAGTCTATAAGAATACAGTTGATTTTTGCATATGAACCTTGATCTTGTGACTTTGCTAAATTTATTCTTCTTTATTTTTAGATTCTCTGGGGATTTCTATGTAAATAGTTACAACATCTGTAAATGCTCCCGTTTTCTTTCTTTCTTTCTGATCTTTATACTTTGTATGCTTTTACTGCCTTATTCCTATTTAAGTAAATAGGAAAATAGTAAAAAGGAAAAAAATTGCTTCGTTTTGTTTTTTGAATTTTATTGTTTTGACAGTTTCCATGGTTAAAGTGTATATGAGATAAAAGACATAGGGAAGAGCTCTTCAGTAATGGGGGGAATGAGATTTTGCTGTCTTCAGCTAAACCACCTTTTATCCAACCACTGAAAATCTAGTGTGTACAAGTTAGGTGTAAGAAGCAGGAGACAAAATAATTTTAATAATATTTATTCTCATTTGTACTTTGTTGTTTTATACTTGTTCTTATTTGAAAAAGTAACATATCATATGATCCAACACTTTCACTTCTGGGTATATAGACAAAAAGAATCAAATTGGTATGTCGAAGAGCTATCTGCATTCCCATGTTCCTTGGAGTATTTTTCACAATAGCCAAGATGTGAAGTCAACCTAAGTGTCCATCAATGGATGAATGGATTAAAAACTTCTTGGTATAGATACACAGTGGAACATTACTCAGCCTTAAAAAACGGCAATCCTGTCACTTGTGACAACATGGATAAACCTGGAGGACCTTATGCTGAGTGAAATAAGCCAGACACAGAAAGACAATTATTTTGTGATCTCACTTATATGTGGAATTCAAAAAAGTTAAACTCTTAGAACAGAAAGTAGAATGATGGTTACCTAGAGTTGGATAGAGGTGGAGCACTGGGGAGATGTTGGTCAAAGGATCCGAAATTTCAGTTAAGGAGGAGTAAGTTCAAGAAATCTATTGTATAACATGGTGACTATAGTTAATAACAATATATACTTGAAAAATGCTAAGAAAGTAGCATTTTAAAAAATGTTCTCACCACAGAAAATATGTGAGGTAATGGATAATATTAATTAGTTTGATATAGCCATCCCACAGTGTATACATGTATCAAAACAGAATGTTGTGCACCTACATATATATAATTTTTATTTATCAATTAAAATAAAAATTTCAGGTTTTACTTTCAGAGAACTCTGTAATCTTTGCCTTTCCTCAGCTTGTCATGTCACTTAATTAAATCAGTTTTGTCAAAATTTGATTTTTAGATATTTTTCCATGCTATAGACATTGAAATAATATCTTAATTTTTAGAGTTTTAAAATGTTTACAGTGATTATTATGTTATTCTACTTCAATTGAGTTTATTTCATTTTGGAACAGTAAGATATTTACAGTCATTGTACTTGTGGTAATATTAACACCTGATATTTGGATTTCTTAGTTTATAAAATGCTAACATGAGTATGATTGAGTATTATCATACTATAGTATGATACATATACTATATATATAGTGTATATATATAGTATATGAGATATATATAGTATATGATATTATACTATAGTATGAAATAGTATGATTCATACTATTTCTTAATATAATCTAATTTTCTTGTGCTTTTTGTGTTTGAATGATCTTACTACTTAGACATTAAAGTCATTTTTAATAATTTTTTTTTTTAATTGTAGTTCATTTGACTCCTAAAGAAGTAGCAGTGTCCAAGGAACAAGAAGAGACATCTGATAGCCTAGTTAAATATTTCAGTGTTGTTTGGTGTAAGCCTTCAAAGAAAAAACATAAAAAATGGGAAGGTGATGCTGTTCTTATTGTAAAAGGAAAGTCATTTATACTAAAGAATTTGGAAGGCAAAGACATTGGAAGAGGTATTGTGATACTACCTAATGTTTACAATTTGGACTGAAATTAGTATGTATCTCTGGTTACCTAAATGAAATATAATTAGGTTTTATAAAGAGATGATGAGGTATTCTTTAATGGATGTTCGTGCTTCAACTGTGTATAATACATAAAATAATCTCATAATGATTAGTGAGCCTGCTAATCTTATGGCTTATGCTAGCTCAGTGAAGCGTATCCTATCCTATGGTTTCATTTTCTCCAAAAATGGCCAGCCAGCTATATACAGTTATTTTGGTACTTTTCTGAGCTTAAACACTAAATTTGACTTGGTATACTTTCTCTCTCTCCCTCTTTTTTTTTTTTTTTTTTTTTTTGAAGAATGCTAAGTGGTTAAAATTGAAAAATATGTTGATATTGAGTTGAATGATATGTAATTTCAGCACTACTCAATAATGTTTTGAAAAACAGAGCAAGGAGATAATGGTTAAGCCTGACCTAGATTAACATATGGAAATTGGAGGTTGCCATTGTTTCTGTTACAAAGTGTTGCCAGCATAATTTGTAGTAATACAAGTTAGGCTACAAATTAAGAATGGCTAACACCAACTACAGTGTCTTTGCATTGTCTCAGTTCAATTTTGAGTGTGACCTGTAACTATAAAATCTGTTCTACATGTTTATTTACTTAAAAATATATAGTTTTTAATAACTATTATGTGCCAGGCAGTATGCTAGGAATACCAAAGATGATTATAATTTATAATTTAGTGGGAACAAAGCAAAGTAATTGATGATTAGGAAGCAATAATACAGTTATTTCAATGAGAATTTTTACTAAATGCAGTGGGAGCATAAAAGAACCATTTAATCTGCCCAGGAGGCTAGGGGTAAGCTTGATAGGAGTTACCGTTTAAGGTACTATTTGAAGGATGAATAGTTTTGGAGGTTATAGGTAAGGGCCATGTGCAAGAGAGAATAGCACATATAAAGGCATAAAAGCAGGAGGGAATTCAAACTAGTTCAGTGTTTCAGGAATGTAGTGTATGAAAGGCTGTGACAGTGTTAAGAGTTGAAACAAACTAAATTATCTACAATAGAATGTTTTATTTATTATGAAAGTATGGAACAACTGTGTATAGTGATTAGAGGAAGTAAAAAGAAAAACATAGTACACATTCTATGTTGGTTAAGGTAGATTGGGGCTAGATTTTTGGAGAATTTGTTCATGCATTGGTATTGCTCTTTAGCAAAATTCTAAAGTCAATGAGAGACAAAAAATTATCACAATTACTTTGGAATATCTTTTACCCCTAAGGTATAGTATGCATGGTTTTGTATATGTGTAGTTTATAATAAAATGATCTTTCAGTTGCAAGTAACAAAAAATGAAAATTAGGCTTAAAACAGTGGGTTTTTACCCTGACTATGCCAGTAGAATCACCTGAGTTGCTTTTAAGGGTGTAGTGGCTCACGCCTGTAATCTCAGCACTTTGGGAGGCTGAGGGGGAAGGATTGCTTGAGGCTAAAAGTTCGAGACCAACCCGGGCAACTTAGCAAGACCTTGTCTATACAAAAAAATAAATTAACCAGGTGTGGTGGCATGCATCTGTAATTCTAACTACTTGGGAGACTGAGGTAGGAAGATTGCTTGAACCCAGGAGATCAAGGCTGCAGTGAGCCTTGATCATACCACTGCACTCCAGCCTGGGCTGGAGAGACCCTGTCTCTTAAAAAAAAAAAAAAAGAAAGAAAAAGAAAAAGAAAAAGAAATGCCGATGCCTAGACTCTGACCTTTCTTTGAGACTCTGATTTATTTGACCTGTATGGTAGGGAGAGGGACTGAAGATAGGTATATTTTAGGGTTTTCAAAATGAAAATATCCAAACATAGGACTTGGTTGCTTAATTATAACATTAATAAAGGTATGAACCTGAAGTTAATTTTACAAGTTACTGTCTATAAGCAGTTTTTCTTTTAAATAACTGGGATATACAATATGTAAATTTGTTAATGTAAAGATAGAGGTGCTAAGAAAACTGAAAGCTGGAATGCTAAAATTGCTAATAGTTTGTGATAATGCATCAGGCTCAGTTGGCCATCGTTGCATAATACCTAAAAACAAACAAACAAACAAAAACCAGTATGAGAAGCAAAGTTTAAGAGTAAAGGAAAATCTTCTAGCGACTGAGATGTTTGAAAGAGTCATCTTTGGATCAAGATCATCTATGGATCTAAATGAAATGAGAGATCTTGGAATTAGAGCTACTTTAAAGGTACCTCAAAGTTAAGAGGTTATTCTTGTCTTCCATTTCCATGTAAAACTGAGATTAACAGTAATTGGATTTTATGTGAAGATAAGACTATAATCTTCATTAATTTGGATAAGTGAAGACCAATACTGAATTGGGATGGAGTGATGGGTCTTTGACATTGAGCTAAGTAATTTCTTCCTATATCAGAGCATTAAAATTAAAAAGTATTCCACCATAAATAATTTAAGACTATATATTAAATACAGATTGGCACAGATTATAAATTTTAGGCCAGTTTCAGTAGAGAAAATTTAGTAATTTTCAACTACTTGAAAAGGGTCATCGTATTTTCTAAATTGCGACAGTCTTTTATTATTGTTTTTAAAGACTTAAAACTTTCTGGTGTACACAGCTCCTGCGCTTGGTAATGGCACAGTAACTACATATTTAATAGTTTAATGCATTTAATAGACCAGCATGGAAGTCTAAAATTCCATCTATGTGGTTAATGAACTCATTTTAAGCAGCCTATGACTGACTCATTCATACTTATATTTCATCAGCACCTTTACATAGCAACACTAAATAAATGTTCATCAAATTAATAATTGAAACAAGCTTAATATTACAAAATATTCCATGTTTTATTAAAGAGTTAGAGCATGGAATATCTATGACCTCTTGCCACAACTGTATTTTAACTTTGCTATCTCATGTGGAACAGTCAGTACTAGTTGTGGTAACAGATGCTTTTATTGCTAGTTCTCCTTCACATTTCTAGCTATTTCTGAGTGAAAATAGAGAAAAAAAACCCATGGTGTTTCTGTACAAGAAAGGAGGATACATATAGCCTATCAAACTATTTTCTTGGCTTAATTTTTCCAGACAAGACATGGCAAAACTATAGAGTACAATAATCTATATTTTCAATAGTAAAAATATTCTTGCTTTCTCTAAAGCATGGCGAATTTTATAGCTGTATTATTTCTTTTGATTTTTAGTGTTTTTTTTTTTAACCAAAATGTTAAATTATGCTTCCATTTTGGCTAATGCATTATACAAGACTATTTATATTCAAAGTGCAGTTTTTCTGTACAGTTATGGGAAGGTGACCATGGTATCATCTTAGAGTGTCAATTAATTTTTTTCTTTCTTAACTTAAAGGCATTGGTTATAAATTCAAAGAGCTTGAAAAGATTGAAGAGGGCCAAACACTGATGATTTGTGGAAAAGAAATAGAAGTCATGGGTGTGATCTCTCCAGATGACTTCAGCAGTGGCAGGTGTTTTCAGCTTGGAGGAGGAAGTACTGCTATCTCGCGTTCTTCTCAGGCTGCCAGGAAATGTTTCTCTAACCCTTTCAAAAGTGTTTGTAAACCAAGTTCAAAGGAAAATAGACAGAATGATTTCCAAAATTGCAAACCACGCCATGACCCATATACGCCAAGTAAGATTTTAAAAATAATTTGAATTTTCTGTTTTTACTGTCAAAATGTTTTTTGTGTGTGAATTTGAAGTTTAAATTTTGTTTTAAAAGTTTTAGGTGAAAGTATACATTATTCTTGAGATATGTAATCTGACATAAGGGATAATGTTGAAGTCAAATAACAATATAGTTTGGGAATTATTTCATATGTAAATGAATAATCCCAAGAATATGGCAATAAAAATACTGTACCTGTGTATATACATACATGTATATGTATTACACATACATGTGTATAATTTTGAATAAAATCTGACTTTTTAGTAAGGAGAGAAATTAGTAAATGTATGAATCTGGACTACGATTATACTTCTAGTTTGAGGACTGTATGCCTTGATCACAAGCATTAGTGTATAAAAATATTGAATGGTAAGATTTCATGCAAAGTCCAAATTTTGCTGGTGAAAGTTCCATTCAATCAGTTAATTTTCACACTGCTGAATCCAATTTTAAAAATCGCATTTAAAAAAAAAGAAACCTAGCTTGTATCTGATTGTTCTTTTATTTGACTGTTCACTCAGCAGGTATTTCTTGATTGCCTTTTATGGGTTGGGCCTAAAGATAAAACTGTCATCACAGAGCTTCTTATTTGGTGAGGGGAAGCCAAGTAATCTGACCGAAAGTGTAATGTAGTAGATGTGAAAGTTGAGAGATAGGGGTGACTTCTTTCCTAACAACAGCAAGTATATAAAGTAATGATTATTTTTCCCCATTGCAAGTATTATGGAAACATAAATTTCGAAGTAAAGAGGCCTTTGAGATCATTTCGATTAGTCTTTTCACTTTGCATTGGAGGAAACTGAGGCCTAGAAAGATGAACCAACTTACCTAAATACAGATAATCAACGGCATTGTTGGAACAAAACCCCATAATTTAAAATTCCTAGTTCTATATTAGCTTATCCCAAAGACTTAGTTGAAATATAGGGAGTGGAAGCTGATGCAGCTGAATTTTCTCTTTTTGTCCAAATATTTTGTCTGTCCCACTAGCTCTTTTAACAATCCCTCTCCTCTTTATTCTCCTTTCTCTTTGTACTTTTGCTATTACACAATACAGGGCTGTGGGGAACTGAAAAGAATACTGTGCTTATTCAAAGATCTGGGTTAGAATCATGGTTTTGCCACTGAACTAACTGGTTCTTTGACCGCTTGGGGGTAGTCACTGACCTTCCTAATATTTTGCCTACTCATGTGTAAAACGTGGGTCCTAATAACCACTGTAGAGTTTTAGAGTGTCTAGTATATACTCTTTCCAGGAAATACTTGTTGAGTGAGTGAATGAAACATTTTATTGTGGCATTTCTGTGTTGTGTGTATGTGATGTAAATGTATACATTATATATATGTAAATGTAAATTTATTGTGGCATTTATGTGTTGTATGTGATGTAAATGAATTATATTTGTGTGTGTGTGTGTGTGTGTGTGTAAAAGCACTTCGGGTAAATAGTAAATGGTTAATTATTCTCATGTATTTATCTTATGCAAAGGATAGAATTAGGTTGTAGACTTTAATGCCTGAGACATGTTGTTAATGTTAAATGGTCATCTTTATCGTTGTGAAGATAAAGAAGCATCTTAAAATTTGAACTAGTGTTCTACTATTTTGACTGTTTAGGGTTCTCTTTCTTGAAGATGGGCCTTTTATTAGGTGATTTATAATCCTATAGTCCTTTTTGCTTGGGCAGTATGTGATTTTTCGCCTCTATCTTCTCTTTTTCCTTGTTGTCCTTTGTAAAAGATAGAAAACTAATGGGGCCATTTCTTGATTGGAAATCCACAAGGAGTACACTCTTTGCTACAGTGATATAGAGGAAAGCCAAGGACTAAATTTCCCATTTTTACTTCCTAGTCCCCTACCTAACAGGAATTGACCTTAAAGATGAAAGTTCCTTTCAGTTACTCAGAACCCTAGGAAAATCCACAGAAAACTTATTCTCTAGGTATTTGTTGATGGTAAACATGACCAAGCTCTTATTCCTGTGACAACATAGTTCCACACTGATGAATATTTACATAGTCGACCGGAATCTATTTCTTTTTATCTCCTCTTCTCCTCATTCTTCTTTCTTTTTTTATCTAATTCAATTTTTATAACCATGATGTAGGCATGCAATATATCCCCAAAATAATTTTGGTGGGTTTATTATCTAATTTCAGATTTATCAGTTGAGACCTGCCTTCTAGTTATATTTGATTTTGCCTTTTTGGGTGGTATTTTAGTAAATCTTTTAAATTTTGTAGCACAGTTTTGAAGAATTACATTGTTATTCTATGATGACTTCGTGCTGCTTTAAAGAGGTTCATGAGGCCGGGTGCAGTGGCTCATGTCTTTAATCCCAGCACTTTGGGAGGTTGAAGTGGGAAGATCACTTGAGGTTAGGAGTTCGTGACCAGCCTGGCTAACATGGTGAAACCCTGCCTCTATTAAAAACACAAAAATTAGCTAGGTTTGGTGGCACGAACCTGTAATCCCAGCTACTCAGGAGGCTGAGGCACGAGAATTACTTGAACCTGGGAGGTAGAGGTTGCAGTGAGCTGAGATCACACCACTGCACTCCACCCTGGGCAACAGAGTGAGACTCTGTCTCAAACAAACAAACAAAAAAAGATTTATGAACTTGATATTCATGAATGTAGTAATTAACTTCAAGCAAATAATGGTGGCTAAGTCAATGGAAAATTTATCATTTTTTTGTCAGTTCCAATTAATAGGAGTAATGATCATTGTTAGTGTGTTTAGGACTGAAAAGATAGAAACCCTGTATGTTAAATTTGGGGAGCCTTTTCAGAATGAGAAGCTGTGAACATTGGCAAATGCATCTTGGCAAAATTCCAGCCTATGCTTTCAGCTAGAAATAGTTCTCTTTGCTCTGAATACTGAACTATTTGAATGTTATGGCTTACTGAATTCCTTACTAGACAATAGTGAATTTCAGTGCTTTTGAAGCACTTTTGGGTATGTGAAGTTTGGAAGGCTCTTCATAATTCTTTGCATGAAATCGTGTATCAGTAAGGCATGAGATTTTCTTTTTAAATTTTGTGCCCTTGGGTAACATTACCGTGACTAAATTTTGGACTTTTTTTAGGCCACAAATGGTGGCAAACAGTTCTATCTTAGGGTAATGAAAACAAGATAATGTTGGTTGCTGAAAAAGTGAAATTACAATACTTGTACTTTTACCATTTTTTAAGATTCCCTCGTTATGCCACGACCAGATAAGAATCACCAGTGGGTATTCAATAAGAACTGTTTCCCTCTTGTGGATGTAGTGATTGATCCTTACCTTGTATATCATCTTCGACCACATCAGAAAGAAGGAATCATATTCCTTTATGAATGTGTAATGGGAATGAGGTAGGAAAATAAATCATTTGTTTAATCTAATCTTAATTTTGATTTAACCTGTAACACAATAATGGTTTTCTAAGAAGATCCTGATAAAACGAGTCCTGAGGGTGTACTATGAATTTCAATTGGTAGGAAAGGTGAATAGTGCTTAATGTGTGCATTTATTTCAAAAGTAGTTCTTGATAGATGCCATGTGCCAAACATACTGCTAGGAGGTGGGCATACAGGAATCAGGACCACGGTCCTTACTTTTAAGCGACTTTTAAAGTATTTGAGTAAACAGATAAATGCAATTGGCCTTAATGTGGTATAATAAAAGCTCACTACTGTTATGGTAAAGGGTCATGAGAACAAGTGAAAGAGGCTTTTAATTCTGGTTCTGAGAATTTTTTTTTTTTTTTTTTTTGAGATGCAGTCTTGCCGTATTGCCCAGACTGGAGTGCAGTGGCATAATCTTGGCTCACTGCAACCTCCATCTCTCAAGTTCAAGTGATTCTTGCATCTCAGCCGCCTGAGTAGCTAGGATTACAGGTGTGCTTCACCATGCCTGGCTAATGTTTTTATTTTTAGTAGAGATGGGGTTTCACCATGTTGGCCAGGCTGGTCTTGAACTCCTGATCTCAAGTGATCCACCCACCTCAGCCTCCCAAAGTGCTGGGATTACAGGCATGAGCCACTGCACCTGGCTTGGTTATGATAATTTTGGAAAAAGATTTTCTTCTATCTCTACATCTGAAAATAGAAGAAAGTTTCTTCTTCCTTTTTGCATTTTCTGATTAAAGAATAGTAGTATCATCTTTTAAAGATATTCTAGAGGACACAAAAAAACAGGAGAAAAAAAGAATCAAAGGCCCCTGCTAACATTTCTTCCAGTCTTTTTTGTTTGTTTTGGTTTTGTTTTGCCTTGTTTTTAAATGCCAAGCCCCTTGATTTTAAAATTTGTCATTTAAAGGCAGTTGGAAATGAAATTCTCCCAAATTCTAAGAACTCTTTGCCTGATGACAAGTTAAGGGAATATTGTCTTCTAGAAACTATTAACTAGACTCACATTTTCTCCCAAATCTGCTTTTTCTTTCGAAGGTCTTATCCCAATTGGTCTCAGAATCATCTTTGATTTCTTTTCTCTCACATTCTGAATCTAGTCAAACCTGAACTTTTAATTATTTTAACCTACTAAATATTGTTTCCTAATCTTTTCTGTCTTCCACTGCAGCATCTCTAGTAACTGATGTCATAAAAATATCATATTTTATCTAGACTATTGCAATGGCTTCTAACTTATATATTTGCTTCTGATGCTTCTCAGATGCTTGAGTTCTCTCTGAAAAACAGTTCTGAACATGGCATTCCCTTATTTAAAATCATTCAGAGACTCTCAGAAGTTAGAACAGGGTTTCCCAAACTGTGATCCCTACTCCACTGGCAGTATATGGGACTATTTTGGGGTGGCAAGTGGACAAGCCTTTTAAAAAAATTTGAATAGTAGCATATTTAGTTAATTATTAGAAAAATAGGCTGGGCATGGTGACTCACACCTGTAATCCCAGCACTTTCAGAGGCCAAGGCAGGTGGATCACTTGAGGTCAGGAGTTCAAGACTAGCCTGGCCAACATGGTGAAATCCCTTCTCTACTAAAAATACAAAAATTAGCTGGGCGTGGTGGCAGACACCTATATCCCAGCTACTCAGGATGCTGAGGCAGGAGAATCACTCGAATCCAGGGGGCGGAGGTTGCAGTGAGCCAAGATCACGCCACTGCACTCTAGCCTGGGTAACAGAACAAGACTCTGTCTCGAGAAAAAAAAAAAAAAAAGAAAAATAGCCTATTAAACTTTTGGTTTCACAGATAAATTATGCTTAGAATGAGTTTTCTTTTCAAATTTAAGTTAAAAATGAGTTGATTTGAAGAAAAATAATAACATATAGTATCACAGATATGGCAACAAATGATGATAGTAGTCATGAAATCCTAGTGTTGGGAGATGCTGATCTATAAGATACAGTCTAAACTCTCAAGGATAAGTATACTCATCTTTTGTCTTCTACCTACCATGGTAGCTTCATATTTTTCAGTTCAAGCTCCAACTATATTCAACTGCCTCATTAGTGTAGCAATTATTTACCCTTTACAATTTTGCTCAAGATACATCTTCTCCATAAAGGCTTCCTGTTTGCTCCCTTCTCTTTACCATGCAAAGATGAATCTGTATTTTGTCTTTGCTATTCACTGTATCTCATTTGGCTGACATTTGGTCCTTTGTTGCCAAATTATTGATCTAAAACAGCTACCTAAATAGTAGCTGTAATTTATGTTGGTAATATTTTTCTCTATACCTTGAAATGGAACACAAATACAAAATTACATATTGGTTCTTAATTTCTACTAAGAAGAAATACAATTAGCTAACAAACTACAGCTGACTCTTGAACAACTCAGGAATTAGGGGTGCTGACCCACTGTGTAGTCAAAAATCTGCATATAACTTTGGGAGAAACTTAACTAATAAACTACTGTTGACTGGAAGCCTTACTGATAACATAAACACTCAATTTACACATAATTTCATATACTATTTGTATTATATACTGTATTTTTACAATGAGCCAGTAAAAAGAATGCATGATGAAAACCATAAGGAAGAGAAAATGTATTTACTATTCATTAATAGGAAATGGATCATCATAAAGGTCTTCATCCTTATCATGTTGAGTAGACTGAGGAAGAGGAGGAAGAGGAAGGGTTGGTTTGGTTGTCTCAGGAGTGGCAGAGGTGGCGGAAGAGGTGGAGGAGATAGAAGGGAGGCAAGAGAGGTAGGCACACTCACTTATAACATTTATTGAAAAAAACCCATATATAAGTGGACTTTCACAGTTCAAACTCTTCTTGTTCAGTGGTCAACTGTATATTTATGCATTTTTGTAATATCCTTAATTCCTTTGGACTTTCTTAACTTTAAAAATATAAAACATACACTGCTAAGGTCTTTAGGAATATAAAGTGGCATAAAAATACATGATCTTACTAATAATATCCCTAATAACATTTAATTTTAAATTATATAGCATAGTAGGTCTGTAGGATAACAACTTTTACTAAATTATATGTATTATATCAAGTGTTTAGTGTTTAATTTTTTTATGATGCAGGGAGCTATTTTTGTTGAGGACTTCATTTACTGAATCATAAAATACAGCTCAGTAGGTCTTGCTGATTAAATATAATACAACAATATATTTTAAACTGTTTTGATATCTGAAAACAATAAAAATCACTCAACTCTTAGCGATGAGAAACACAGTTATAGTTAAATTATCCATATGCAGATATAAAATTGGAATTCATTTCTAGCCTCTAAATATGTACATGTAATAGTAGCAGATGATTTAGATTCAACTCTCTAATTTCAGATTTATGTTTTGGTAATTTAGTTGACAATATGTAATGGATATAATTATCAAAGATGCAAAAGATGTGTTGTAAATCAGCTAATAAAGTACTAAAAGAGTCTTCAGTGTCATTAAAAAATATCAGTTTCTGGTTCTTGATGATTTTAAGGGCATAAAATATTTTTCTATTGTGATTAAAGGAAGTAAAATTATTTCTAACAGAATGAATGGCAGATGTGGAGCTATTCTTGCTGATGAAATGGGTTTAGGGAAAACATTGCAATGTATTTCGCTCATCTGGACCCTGCAGTGTCAGGGACCCTATGGAGGCAAGCCAGTAATAAAGAAGACACTAATTGTCACACCTGGAAGCTTGGTGAATAATTGGAAGAAAGAATTTCAAAAGTGGCTAGGAAGTGAAAGGATCAAGATATTTACTGTTGATCAGGTAAGAAACTTGAAAATTTAGCCTTAGTCATTTAAAAAAAATCTAGTTTTTCAAATCAGTAATTCAGTTTTTACTTGTTAACTCCCTAACCCTTTTGCACAAAAATGGAGTCTTAGCTTACATTTTGGTTTTGAGTTGTTAAGAACTGAATGTTTGTGTCCCCCAGATTCATATGTTGAAACTCTAACTTTCAGTATAACAGTATTAGGAGGAGGGCTTGGGAGGTAATTAGGTTTAGATGAGGTGGTGAGGGTAGAGCCATGTGATGAGATTAGTGCCTCTGTAACAAAAGCAAGAGACACCAGAACTTCCTTTCTCTACCACGTGAGGATACAGTAAGAAAGCATTCTTCTGCAAGCCAGGAAGAGGGCTCTCACCAGAACCCAACCATGCTAGCACCCTGATCTTAGACTTTCCACCAGAACTGTGAGAAATAAGTGTCTGTTGTTTAAGCCACCCAATCTATGGTATTTTGTTTATAGCAGCCTCAGTTGACTAAGACAGAAAGAGTTAACATATTCCAATTCTTAATAAGTGACTGTCAGGAATAGGCTGCTTAAATTTGATTTCATATCATTTCTCTTCCTGATTTTTAAAATACTATCTTTTTTCCTCAGGACCACAAAGTTGAAGAATTCATCAAGTCTATATTTTATTCTGTTCTTATTATCAGTTATGAAATGTTACTTCGTTCCCTGGATCAAATTAAGAATATAAAATTTGATCTTCTAATCTGTGATGAGGGGCATCGTTTGAAGAACAGTGCCATTAAGACAACTGCAGCCCTCATTAGCCTTTCTTGTGAGAAAAGAATAATTCTAACTGGTCAGTATTCAGTTTGGGGAAGATATTTTGGAATTTTTGCCTAGTGAACATACAGACTTGTACTATGATGCTTAACATTCAAATAACTGGTGGTATTGGATGGAATTTATACTAATAAACCTGTGTTAATTGACTCTTAGGAGGATTCTGAATCTTCAAATCCATGTGTAATTTTTTTGTGGCCTAGACTTGGGGTTTTTTTAGCAATAAACACAATGATATCATGATAAGGAATTTCGGAGATCAGACTGGATTGCTTGTGCTTGGTTCCCGAGTCTGACATAGCTGTAACAACTTGGAGCAAATTATATAGTGTCTCAGTTTTTTAAAATCTCTAAAATAGGGATGATAATACCATCTAACTTAAGTTCTCGTGAGGGTCAGAGGAGTTAATCCATGTAAAGTTCTTGGGAAACCAACTGACAGGTGGTGAGTGTTTAATATAAATATCAGTTATTTCTATATGTATGTGCTACATATGCATGGTTTATTGTTGGCCAAAGCTTCTGGACCCATCTGTCTGGAAAGGTGGGATGGATGGTAAATACAAGAATCCTCTTCTACCTTGTTATTTAAGGCCTAGACTAGCGCAATGTAGCTTTTCTCCCGTATCTCATCTTGGTTTTGTATGGCCCTTCCAATCTGCCGTTGTGTCAGCAGAAGAAAGAAGAGAATTGTAGTCATTACTAATATTTAAAATTCCCATATTTTCTACTTGGGGCTTCATTTTCCCTACCATCTTCAACCCTTTTGGAAGGAATGGTCAGGATATAATTATTCTTACCGTGTCATCATCATTTTTTCCCTCATGTGTTGTTTATGCATGTCACAGCTCTCCTCTGAAGTTAAATGAGGAGAGAGAAGGAATGTGACCAACAACTTGTACCTCTTTCCTATACAGATAGGTGGAAATATGTCCCAGAACAACAGAGAGGAGAAAACTCCTCCTCTTCTGTTCTTACTGTGTTGGGGTGGGGAAGATTATCCACCTTTAAGAAATTCCTCTTCATTTGACTTCCAATTTGTATAGGAGGATTGTATTAACCATTATCAAAAGTGATTTTTAAAATGATCTATACTTTAAAAAAATGATTTTGGGAAATGCTAAATGACCTTTTTTTTTTTTTTTTGAGTTTAATCACGATGATAAAGACAAAAGGACTAGGGTCAAATCTCATAGTTATACCCCCAGGATTTACTAGATGCTCAACAAATGTTTGTCAATAATAGTGAAGTAGAAACCAAAGAATAGGAAAACTGGTGTTGAATATTTACAAAATGCCATTTTTAAGGGAAAAAAATGAGTCAGGGAAATAGGAACCATAATAATCTGAATGATTTTCGTATCTTTGGCTGTTTGAGAAGCTGAGTGGATTCTTTATACTTGATTTCCAATGTGCAGTTCAGATTTCTTTACTGGCCTTCGATCTTGAGATCCTTGGAGCCAGAAAAGTAATGGAAAAAAAAAATATGAGTTAGCTGAATTTAGTAACACTGAGTTAGAAGAGAAAAAGACTGTTTCTTCTTACTGTTTAAGATGGGGGTCAATATTACTTATTTAAATAATAGTTGCAGATATAAAGTAAAAATGGTTAGCACTAGAAGGGAGGAGAAAAAGAAAGAAAAAAGAAGAGTGAGAAATAAAATTTACTGAAAAGTACTGAAGAAATAAAAGTAGTTCCCTTCCTCACTTGAAAATCAGATAATTTTCTGTAGCAAAAATATATAATTTTATTGATATTCTCACTGATAAGCAAATACTAATTTAACTAACATTCCAAATTAAATTTAATCTGCAGTAGAAAATTGATCTAGGATTTCATTCAACAAGAATGTCTCGAAAGCGACCAGTGAGATAGTTTCATTTGAGACATTAGTATTGTCCTCTGTATCCTTTGTCAATCTTAGCTTGTTTCTGTTTTGCTGTCCATATCACTCTTACCCCCTGAGCTATGAATTTAGGTAAAAACTAGCCCTAACTAACTTTTTAAATTTAGAAATACTCATAGTTGGTTTCTATCTTCTTAGAATTGCCTGAATGAAGTCTTTGCTTTTATGTGCAGGATATTTTACCCCAAGATGATTTGTTCCTTATTATGAAAGTACATGTTTGTATAGGAGTTATGTACAGTGACATATAACTGATAGGTACTCAATAACTAAGAATCAAATGAAAATGATTTTGATTTTGTTTCCTTGTATTATCTAGCCCAGTGCTTTGGAGTTAATGTTTACTGGAAAATGGTTAGGATTCAGTTTGATTGATAGAGGGGCATTAGTCTTCTAGCACTGCCATAGCAAAAGACCACAGACTAAACAACAGACATTTATTTTCTCGCAGTTCTGGAGACTGGAAGTCCAATATCAAGATGTTGGCTGTTTCTATTGAGGTCTCCATACTTGGCTTGCAGACAGCTTCCTTCCTCCTGTGTCCTCATGTACTCTATCCTTTGTGCAAATGTATTCGTGGAGTATCTCCCTCTCTTCTTATAAGGACACCAGTCATATTGGATTAAGGCCCCACTCTTATGACCTCATTTAACCTTAATTACCTTCTTAAAGGTCCTGTCTCCAAAAACAGTCACATTGGGGGTTAGAACTTCAACATAGGAATTTTAGGGAGACACAGTTCAGCCCACAATAGGAGCTGAATGATTATTATAAGATCTTAGATGCCCTTTCATTATATCATAGAAAAGATAAATCTGAGATTTGAAGCAAAATTCTTTTTACAGACTGAAAATTTAAAAACACACATACTGCTATCGAATGTTTAGAAACTGGAGAACAGAAATCATCCTCCAACCTCACCTCCTTAATTGTTAACACCTGACATATTTTATTATTCGTACATACACACAGAGAGCATACATGCAAATTATAAAATTCTTTATACGTACATACAAAACACATCTTTTTGCACATACACGTGTACATCAAAATATCTTTCATGTAAACATTTTTCTATAATGCATAATCTTGAGAACTATTCTTACAGTTTAACATTAGGTTGTTTTTAATTCTTTACTGTTATAAATAATGTGGTGATGAATATCTACAAGCATATACTCTTTCTGTATAGATTTGTATAAGTGGGCTTATAGGATTAAAAGAAAAATATAAATGTGTATAAAAAGCTCTCAGAACTTTCTGTGGAGGTTACAGGAGGATATAGGCCTAGGTTATTGACAGTGTTGGGTTGTAGATTTCTTTTCTTTTTTTTTTGAGATCTGGACCTCGCCTGTCATTTTGTGGCAGGGAGCGCGCAGTGGCCGGATCTCAGCGCCTCACCGCCCCGGTTCACACGCCATTCTCCGCCTCAGCCTCCCCGAGTAGCCAGACTACAGGCTCTCGGGCCACCTCGCCCGGCTAAGACATTTAATAGAGACGGGTTTCACCGTGTTAGCTACAGGATGGTCTCATCTCCTGACCTCGGATCCGCCTCGCCTCCCAAAGTGCTGCTGATTACAGGCTGAGCCACCGCTCCCCGATTTTTTTAAAAGCAACCAAAACAGAGAAAGCTTTCTTTTTGGTAGGGATAGGGTAGAGGTAGGGAAGATAAAGAATCCTTTCATTTTCTCAGAAGTTTATTTTCCATACTCTTAAACATAGTCTTAGTAAGTACACCAACTTGACTTGAAAAATCTTTAGTTTTTTCTATTTTTCTTCTACAGGTTTTACCTAGTCTAGAATTAGAGCACTGAAATAGCAAATGGGGATCTAAATTATCACTAGAAAGCAATGTGACAGACTCTTATAATGATGCTATACTATACTATTGGTTCTGTCTTGTAGCCATATTTCCCTTCTCATCTTTTTTGCCCCCTTCCTTATTCTTTTCTCTTCTTCTTTTCTGCCCTAAATCCTTTTTCCTGTTCCCTTCTTGTGTTCTGCTTTTCTTCTTTTGTCCAGTTTTGCTTTTGCCTCTTCCCCTCATATATCAGTTGGGATGATTTCAGATGCTGGTAACAGATGATCTGAATCAGATGTGCTTATTCCCCCGTATAACTGGAAGTCTAAAGGTAGGGCAGGCTACAGCAACCCAACATTGTCATCAAGGATTCTGGTTCTTTATATCTTCTGCTCTGCCATATTTGGTGTTGGCTTCATCCTCAGGCTGGTAGCAAGTGACTGCAGCCGTTCCAGACATCACAGCTAGATGTGATGATATCCAAAGGAGAACAGGACTGGCTCTTCTTGTTTCTCTATGTTTAAAGAGTGTTTCTCTATGTTTAAAAGCCCCTCTGTGATGACTTCTCATGTCTCATTGGCCAGGACGGGTCACATGCTACTGATGGAATCTCTTGGTGCCCTTTCTAGCTCTCCTTTTCTGGGCGGTTGTATCCATTCTTTAGCTGCTGGTACTATTGATTAAACAAATGAGAGGAGCCCCTTCCCTTTCTGGAGAATTATCTTTGATTGAATGAGAGCTGTATTCTCTATAGTTTGCTATCAATGATTGACTGATTTAGGGGTAAGCAGCAAATGGCAGCTCCCTTGCCTTAGAGTAATTTCAGGACCAACGTTATGGTGCAGTTTATGCTCTAGAGCTCCCTGTAATTTAGCTGAAGCTAAATTATAGCTGAGGCCATTCTTGCTTAGTTTCTTCCCCTACCATTTTCTGATTCCATTATTCCCTTTCTCCTGAGAGCTCTCCCTCTGTAAATCACGTGCAAACAAATCACTGTCTTAGGCTCTGCTTCCAGTGAACCCAGTATGAGACAAGAACCCTTGTGTATGTCAGTCATTTGCAAAGGAGGGGACAGAATTACTATGATTGACTTAATCATTTGGGGTTTGATGAATATCTGAAAGCCAACCACAGTGATCCTTATACCGTTCTTTCTCTTCTTTCCTGTACTCCCCAATCTTTGTTTATCATCATCATGCATATTCTTTTAGAGGCTTAACTGAATATATACCCACATAAATGTATTTTTCCCAACTCTTTCAATGATGTGTCTAAAAATTTAAAACTGACTAGATGTGTTAAATTTTAAAAAATTAGCAATTGCTGGTCCAACCTGGGGGTAGGGGACCCATTAAGCTTTAGGGAAGTGATTATTAAATTCCTTGACATTAAAAAATTTATGTCATCCATCTTAGTGAAATAAATGCATTTTTATTTACTTTTCACATTATTTATATTTTTGGACAACATTTTCTAATCTGTTATTTGAAAGCCAGCTGAAATTACATTGTTTGTGCTGATTTATATGTTCTTTTGGCACTATTATAATTATTGAAACATGCTAATGTTTCTTTGAAAATTAGCCAAAAGCTATTGCATACTATATGTAATATATAGAGGGTATATTAATCCATTATAGTCTGTATTAACCCTTTGGGCAGTGAAGATCTTAATTTGATCTGATAACTTTGAAAGGTAGTAATAATAGGTGCCATTCAATGAGTGTCTCCTGAGTGTCAGGCATTTTGCTGGGTACTTCATATCCATTGTCTCTACTTTTCATTATAATTATTCTGGGAATTTATTATCTTCATACTTTTATAAATGAAAAAAACCCCTGAGTTTAAAGGACTTAGGCAGTTTGTCCAAAGTCACATAGCTATAATAACAGTAACAATTACTAAAGTTATAGAACATTTATTGTGCTCTAGGCACCATTCAAAGTATATTATATGGATTGACTACTTTGATCCTCACAACCCTAGAAAGACTATTATTATCTGCATTTTACAGATAATAAATTGGTGTAAATAACTTTCTCAGGGTCACTCAGGGAGTAAATGGTGCAGTTAGGATTTGAACCTAAATCAGACTCCACTGAGCCTGCACTCAATCATTATGCTATACTATTATGTAAGAATTTAGTATGCAACTAAAACTAGAGTTAAAAATTTATGTGGTGATTAATATTTTTTTAACTTGCTTTGACTGCTCTTTCTTAGCTTTAGGCCATTTGCTTGTATTTATTCCTTTTAGGGAATAAATTTCTCCAAAATTCCATTGTGGTTTTGTTATAAACCTGAGATTGTGATTGTAAAACACAAACTTGACCTATTCCTAATTTTTGTCTCTCTTTAGGTACTCCAGTTCAGAATGATCTGCAAGAATTTTTTGCATTAATTGATTTTGTAAATCCAGGAATATTAGGCTCTTTGTCATCTTATAGGAAAATATATGAAGAACCCATCATTTTATCGAGAGAACCTTCTGCTTCTGAGGTATAATTTACTCTAATAAATAAGTTTTTAAAAAGCCTGAGGAAATTATCCATAACTTCATATTATTTTGATTTAGAAAAATCAGTAGTGTGAACTCTTTCTTTTTCTCCACAATCCTTCATTTCCTGCATTCCTTATTTTAGAATATGACATCACTTGTCTAAAATTCATGAATAGGAACTTCACAAAGAATTATGACAATAAACATATAAAAATGTTCATCCTTACTAGTTTTGAAAAAAGTAGAACAAAATAACCAAAGTGATTTTGTAATTTTCTATTGGTGTGTGTTTGTTTATTTAGAGATGGTGTCACTCTGTGTTGCCCAGGCTGGCCTTGAACTCCTGGAGTTCAAGTGATCCTTTTGCCTCTGCCTCCCGAGTAGCTGGAACTGCAGGGGTATACCACCTCCCCAACTTGGATTTACTAGTAGTAGCAATTGTAGACAAGAGTCTCCTATTTGGAATGTAAATAGTTGGTTGGAATGTACATTAGCACAACATGGGGAAAGTTTGGCAATGTATATAAAAAGCATTAAAATTGTGTATATCTTGTGGCCTGACAATACTCCTTTTAGGAATTTATTATAAAGAAATAATGGTAGGTTTATTTAAAAACTTAGCTGGCCGGGTGTGTTGGCTCATTCCTGTAAACCCGGCACTTTGGGAGGCTGAGGTGGATTGCGAGGTCAAGAGATCGAGACCATCCTGGCCAACATGGTGAAAACCCTGTCTCTACTGAAAATACAAAAATTAGCTGGGCATGGTGGCACACGCCTGTAGTCCCAGCTACTCAGGAGAATCACTTGAACCTGGGCGGCAGAGGTTGCAATGAGCTGAGATCATGCCACTGTACTCTAGCCTGGCGACAAAGTGAAACTCCATCTCAAAAAACAAATAAACAAAAAAACCAAAAACTAAAAACTTAGCTATAAGGTATAGGGTGACCTTATGTCTACCGGAAAAAAAAAAAAAGCCAGATGTGGTGGCATGTACCTGTGGTCCCAGCTACTGGGGAGGCTGAGGTGGGCGGATTGCTTGAGTCTGGGAGGTGGAGATTGTCGTGAGCTGAGATCACATCACTGCATCCCAGCCCTGGGTGACAGAGTGAGACTCTGTTTCAAAAAAAAAAAAAAAAAGAAATAAAAACTTAACTGTAAGCATAAAATATTAGAAACCGGCTGGGCACAGTGGCTCATGCCTATAGTCCTAGCACTTTGGGAGGCCAAGGCAGGTGGATCACTTGATGTCAGGAGTTCAAGATCAGCCTGGCCAACATGATGAAACCCTGTCTTTACTAAAATGTAAAATTAGCTCAAGTGTGAGGTGGTGTACTATGTAATCCCAGCTACACTGAGGAGGCTGAGGCAGGAGGTTTATGAACCCGGAGGTGGAGGAGGTTGCTGCTGAGCCGAGATTGTGCCACTGCATCAGCCCTGGTTATTAGAGTGGGACTCTGTCTCAAAAAAAAAAAAAAGAAGCAAACTAGGGGAAACACAAATGGGAAACAAACATTTTTAAAGGTAGGACAATGGTTAAATTATGGTTTACATGTTGTATGCAGACTATATTTCATTGAATCTAAGATTCTACCAATTATATATCATTATTTTATGTTATTTAGGAGACTGTGACTTCACTTAATTAAATGGTTATGCTAAACATATAAATAGATCATGGTTGGTTTTTCTGTCCCTATACTCATATTTTATTTCTTCTTTTAAAATTTGTTGGGAAGCAATTAGTAAATGGTTTATCATTATGAAATCTTTAATGTTCATTTTAAGTGTATTTTTGTCTATAACACTTTCATTTAAGTCTGCTATTTTTCCACAGGAAGAAAAGGAGTTAGGAGAAAGAAGAGCAACTGAACTTGCTTGCCTCACTGGACTCTTTATCCTTAGAAGAACCCAAGAAATTATAAATAAATATCTCCCACCTAAAATAGAGAATGTTATCTTTTGCCGACCAGGAGCACTACAGATTGAGCTTTATCGAAAGCTGTTAAATTCTCAGGTTGTCAGGTTCTGTCTTCAAGGGTTGTTGGAAAATAGTCCCCATCTAATATGTATAGGAGCTCTTAAAAAACTGTGCAATCACCCCTGCCTTTTGTTCAACTCTATAAAGGTAAGTGCATAGTGTCTGAAACTATGTCAGGGATATGAGGGTTCTATAGTATATGAATCTAAGAGGGCAGATAGGGCTAATTTCTGAGGTTGCATTTGTGGTTTTTCAAAAAGCTCTGCAGGCTATCTAGCATGGTTCTGCTGTAGGCTTATCCAGCCTTTCACTTGTTCTTCAGAGCATGTCCACATTCGTAGAGCTGAAGTAGGGTTTGAGGTACCACCTTCTACAGTTTGTGGCCAATCCCCTTTGGTACCTTATCTAATGCTTGGCCATGGTCTTCCTTCCTATTTTATGTTAATATAGTCTGTCAGTTTTGTTTGTTTGGTGCTAACAAATGCAAAATTTGCCATTAAAAATAATTTTTTTTCCCTTATTTTGAAAGTGATACATGATTGTTGCATAAAATTTAGAAAATTCAGAAAATCACAAAGAAAATAAAAATCATCTTAAGCTCAAACCATGGAAAAATCACATTTTGGTATTAATAATATTAGTTAACAGTTATTAAGCACTCATTATACACAGGTTGAGCATTCCTAATCTGGAAATTAGAAACTCAAAGTGCTCCAAAATTCAAAACTTTTTGAGTGCCAACATGACATCACAGGTGGGCAATTCCATACCTGATATCTTTGCTTTCTGATGTTAAGTGTGCACAGACTTTGTTTCATGTACAAAGTTATTAAAAATACTGTATAAAGTTACCTTCAGAGTATGTGTATAAGGTATATATGAAATATAAATGAATTTCATGTTTAGACTTGTGTCCCATGCCCAATATATATATATATATGCAAATATTCCAAGATCTGAAAAAATCTGAAATCTGAACCACTTCTGTTCCCACGTATTTTGGATAAAGGATGGTCAGCCTGTACCAATCACTAAGTACTTTATTAGTGTTATTTTATTTATTATTTACAAAACTCTATGGAATAAGTAATATTACCATCCCCATTTTTTTGGTGGAGAAATAGGGGCTCAGAGATAGATATATATAATCTTATTCTAGAGAAACTTGATGCTATTTATTTATTTATTTATCGAGATGAAGTCTTGTTCTTGTCCCCCAGGCTAGAGTGCAATGGCACGATCTCGGCTCACTGCAACCTCCACCTCCCGCATTCAAGCGATTCTCCTGCCTCAACCTCCCAAGCAGCTGGGATTACCGGCGCCTGCCACCACGCCTGGCTAATTTTTGTATTTTTGGTAGAGACGGGGTTTCACCATGTTGGCCAGGCTGGTCTCGAACTCCTGACCTCAGGTGATCCGCCTACCTCGGCCTCCCAAAGTGCTGGGATTACAGGTGTGAGCCACTGCACCCGGGCTTTTTAATTTATTTTTTAAAAAGAAGTTATTAAAAGAAATAGAGATGGGGTCTCACTATATTGCCCAGGCTGGTCTTGAACTCCTGAGCTCAAGTGATCCTCCCACCTCAGCCTCCCAAAGTGCTGGGATTACAGGTGTGAGCCACTGCGCCCAGCCACCACTTTAAAAAAAACTAATTCTATATACAGTGATACAAATTAAATGCTTTGGGCATGAAGCCCAGTAAAAATAGCCAAAAATTTCTTCATTAAAAGGAAGACCTTATAATGGCTCAGAATATACCAGTTAATTTAGAATATGTTTGTACATTCTTGAAGAAAGCAGCAGGGGGCTGTGAGTGTTTCTCCATTGTTGCCACGCAGTCACTGATAATAGGCATAGGATACTTCAAATAGGGTACATAATTTATAGTCTGACATTTATTCAGAAAAGCCTTTTCTCTGACTTCATAGCAAATAAGGATTGATATAAAAGGGCAGAAATGAGCCTTCTACATGTATAAGTAACCTTTAAGCAATGGCTTGTAAGTGTTTCTATTGAAACTAGATTGTTTCCCTAGTTCAATTAAGATGTTAGGTCTTTCTTTAGGAAATGTGAGTGGAACGTAACCAGTAACAATATCATAACTCATAACCGAAGTGTATTGGGTTACATGGAGTCAGAAGAGACAGTGTCCTGATTAGCTTGATATGAGAAGTTGAACTGGTAAATCTCTATGATGGAGATGCTACATCAGGCTGTCACAGTATAAAGATATTATCTATTAGTCAATTATTAGTTAGTGGTACATATTATAATATCCTGGGAAGCTCTTACAATTACATTAGTCCAGGCCTCAACACATATGGATTAATTCAGTTTTGTTTGAGAGTAGGACCCAGGCATGAGCATTTAAAAAAAAGCCTTCTCAAGTCATTCTAATACATGTTCTTTGTTAAGAACTTGTGCATTAAGATCGCCCATCTTGGCCAGGGCAGTGGCTCACGCCTATAATCCCAGCACTTTGAGAGGCTGAGGCGGAAGGATGCACTTGAGGCCAAGAGTTCGAGACCAGTCTGGGCAACACTGTGAGGCCCTGTCTCTTTAAAAAAAAAAAGATCACCCATCTTCCTGTACTCTGATTTAATATTCACCAGGCACCTTCTGTTAGCGATTTGACTTTCCCTGGGGACATTCTTTCATAGGACAGAATGCATGTGCATAGACTAATTGGTCTAAATAGGCAGGTCTCATAGGTCAATAAATTTTCTTTCTGACTTATTCAGTCTCTTAATTTGGTTAATATGAATAATTTCCCTACAGTTTAAGCATATTCAAGTTTCTGAAGATGAAAAACTGTGTACTAGACCCTGGGCCTGTGGTCCTTTGATGATCTTTCCAAGTTGTAGGCAGAGCTAACCTAAAGCAACCAGCAACTACTTCTTTCTCCTCATATGTCCCAGTGATAGAAATATTTTAAAGTTCCTAGTATTTTTAATCAAATGACTACACCTAAATATTGCTGTATTTTGACAGTAAGCCAAATCAAAATTAGTACTCTGTGCCCAGCATTTTTATACATTTCACATAGGATTCACTGCCCTTAAGGTGTTTCTAGTATTACTAAAGAGGGGGTGCAACACACAGGAAAACATTTGTGAAGTATAAAAAAGTCATTTGATCTTGAACAACCCTGGGATTAGGGGTGCTGACCCCTGTGTGCACTGTTGAAAATCCCTTTATAACTTGTATGACTTTTGACTCCCCCAAAACTGAACTACGAATAGCCTACTGTTGACCAGAAGCCTTACCAGTAACATAAAGTCAGTTCACACATATTTTGTATATTATATACTGTATTTTTATACTAAAGTAAGCTATAAAAAGAAAATGTTATTAAGAAAATCATGAAGAAGAGACAATATATTATTCAATGAGTGGAAGTAGATCCTCACAAAGCTCTTCATTCACATTGAGTAGGCTAAGAGGAGAGGAGGCAGAAGAGGGATTGGCCTTGCTGTCTCAGGGGTGGTAGCAGAGATGGGAGAAAATCTGCATATAAGTAGACTTGCGTAGTTCAAACCCATGTGTTCAAGGGTCAACTGCATATCATTAACTGCTCAATTAGATACGGTCAAAGCTGAAGTGTACTGTGTAACCTTAAAGGTTAAAACTCAGTGCAAACAAAGGCTATGAATAATCAGGTAGAATTTGCACTGGGTCTTTATTTAGGATTTATAGGATTGGGATAATTGAGCAGCAATTTATAGGATTGGGATAATTGAGCAGCAAAATGAAAAGTATTCCAGACAAGGGGTATAGGTTGAACAAAGTTTCAGAAACAGTGATAAATCTGGTAAATATGGGAGAGAGTTAAGAGACCTGCCAATCCTAGGAATTTAACCGAAAAAGTGATTTAATCATTAATATCTCTGATCTCTAGTTATATGATCACATATCAGCTAGGCAGTTTTGGAGGGGGAATTTCAGAGGTGCTGATAATCACCCTGGAATAAATTTATTCTACAACTACTGGTGAAATAAACAAAAAGTATTGTTATAAGTAAGAATAAATTTCTCTGTTAATTTATTGGTGAACTTCTTCCTTCTTACAGAAGAAACTGGTAAGGTTAAGTAAACAATCATGCTTGTTTTTGGATATAAAGGTGTTGTATGAAGCCCACGATTCAGGAGAGAATACTAATAAGGAGGGAAGGAGAGAGAGGAAAAGAGGAAAAGAGAAAAAGATTTCTCAAAGATGCAAAATGTTAGCGTTTGGAGAGAATGGATTTTGTATCACCATTTGCCCTTTATTTCCCTCTCCTTTCTTCGTCTGCTCCTACTTCCTGTAGTTACATGTGGGAAATATTAATACTACACTTGCAGGGTGAAGGTAGCAGGCATCATGAGACTGCGTTAGAACTGCTCTGTAACTAACTCAGTAGAATGCATGTTACTTTTTTCAAAAATGATCAAATCATGACCTATAAAGATTTCCTAATAGTTTCTTGGACTTTGCAGATAGCTGTTCATCTTCACCTTTTTCCCTCTATAATTTTAGCATTTTCCCCTCCTAATTAAAAAAACAAACATGAGCCAGCATTAACAATCATCATTTTGAATAGGAAAAAGAATGCTCAACTTGTGATAAAAATGAAGAAAAGAGTCTATACAAAGGCTTGCTAAGTGTGTTTCCTGCTGACTATAACCCTCTCCTGTTTACTGAAAAGGAGTCAGGAAAACTACAGGTGCTGTCCAAGCTCTTAGCGGTTATCCACGAACTTCGACCTACTGAAAAGTAAGATCAATTTAACAAACTTATAAGTGCTCATAGAGTTTTAGTTTGCACTGTGTCTTTACTTCGTACTTCCCTTTTAGAATAAGAAAACATAAAAAATAAGTTGTTTTCTTCTTTGGGAATATGGTTAGCTTCTAGTATTTCGTAAACTTGTAATTAACAATGTGTCTATAAGTTTTAAGAAAAACTAAACATATGTAGTTTAAAAACCTAGTGATATTTTCCGATATATAATGCTTGTTTCTCAATTTTCTTCAGAATCCTTTCTTCTTTTACTGTTTCTTAAATATTGATACACCTTAGGATTTTCTCTTTAACTTTCTCACTCTTAACATATTTACTGAGTGCTCTACTCCCTGTACTTTCAACTATTGCACACACACATACACACGACCATACCATGTGGTCCTGTGTGTGTGTGTGTATGTGTGTGTATGTATTTTTTTTAAGAATGACTATATATTTTATATCTTCTTGTATACCAAATGCATATAATATTGAAGGAAATTTATATCACTTCAGTCCTCTCTTCTAATTTCTACATCTTTATTTTTAAGTGTTGAATGGACATCTAAATCTATCTTGACGTCCTATAGTACTTCACACTTCCCATGTCCAAAACCATGTGACAAAACCATCATTATTGCAAGCCTGATCTTGTCCCATTATTCCTTGGTACCATAATGCAAGCAAAAACCCTGGAAATTATTATAAACTCACTTTTCTTCTTCATTTATCCCACAATGTCAGTCACTAAATTCTATTGATTTTATTTTTTAATTTAAAGAATCCATCCTCATTTTTCTGGTACCAAGATTTTTGTTTTGATTCTTAAAATTACTGATTTGGGTTATGATAGTCTCTTATAAGCTACTTCCTCTTACTCTCAGCCCCCTGACATACTCAACATTGCCCTGAATTATATTTCTAAAATATAAATATAAACATGTCACTCCTTTTCTTAAAAGATCATTTGAAGGCTCCCACTTGTCTTCCAGAAATTTCTAAATTCTTTAGCACATTAGGCAAGACTCTTCATGATATGGTTAATGCCTCCTTTTCCAGCCTCATCTCTCATCACTCCTTCACACATACCATGTGGTCCAGTCATACCAAACCCCCTGCAGAACCTGTGAGTTTGCCCACTTCTGCTCTGCTCTTACATGTTGCAGGTTTCTGTGTCTGGCTTACCTCTGCTTCTCATTCTTCTGGCCAACTTTTTCTCCTTCTTAAGACTCAGCTCAAAAGACGAAGTGCAATTGCTTATACCTATAATCCCAGCACTTTGGGAGGCTAACGTGGGAGGATTGCTCAAGGCCAGGCATTGGAGGCCAGCCTGGGTAACAGAGTGAGACCCCTTTTCTACAAAACAATAACAACAACAACAACAACAAGACTCAGCTCACATGCTTTCTCCTGTCTCAGATTTAGATTCCCCTCCTGTGTACTCTCATAGCATGCTGTACCTACCTCTAATGGAGCTCTTCTCACATGTTTTATTAGATAATATTTGATATGTGCAAAAGGACATGTGAGATGTATATATGCAGATTGTGACCCAGTTTAAGAGTGCAAACTTTCACTTCAGCTTCTATTTATATCTTATTATTATCTTATTATTATTTTTTTAACTGGATTTTTTTTTCTCTTCTCTGAAGGGTGGGTGGGATAGTTGGTTGTTATTGGACAAAGGATAATGAGTGAAAAGAGTTTTAGAGGAAATGAGAAGAGATACAGTTTGAATATAGGTGTGAGAATGTATCTTTGAAGATGTCATAGGGGAAAGTTCCCTCTTGTGGCAAGAAGGAAGAAAGGAATGAAGAAAAATATAATGATTAAGAAAAATAAAAATAATATTCGGGGATTGAAGTTGGGGTGGTATTTTCTCTTTATCTTGAGACAGGGTCTCACACTGGGGCACAGGCTGGAGTGCAGTGGTGCGATCTCGGCCCACTGCAGCCTTGACCTCCCAGGCCCAAGTGATCCTCCCACCTCAGCTTCCCAAATAGCTGGGATTACAGGAATGTGCTATCACTCCCTGCTAATTTTTGTATTTTTGTAGAGATGGGGTTTCACCATGTTGCCCAGGCTGGTCTCTTAACTCCTGAGCTCAAGCAATCTGCCTACCTTGGCCTCCCAAAGTGTTGGGATTATAGGTGTGATGGTCATTTTGACTCCTTGTGGGTCCCTAAGAAACTTAAATCCTACCATGTTTCATTGGAGGAGAAGCTACACTTTCGTAAGTGGCATAGGCTGGGTCTTTGTTCTGTTGCTTCACATTATCTGAAGAGATGGCCCTTTCTTTAAAAAAAATTGTGGTAAAATAGACATAACGTAGACTTACCATCTTAACCATTTTTTTTTTTTTTGAGACAGAGTCTCGCTCTGTCACCCAGGCTGGAGTGCAGTGGCTGGATCTCAGCTCACTGCAAGCTCCGCCTCCCGGGTTCACGCCATTCTCCTGCCTCAGCCTCCCGAGTAGCTGGGACTACAGGCGCCCGCCACCTCGCCTGGCTAGTTTTTTTTTTTTTTTTTGTATTTTTTAGTAGAGACGGGGTTTCACCGTGTTAGCCAGGATGGTCTCGATCTCCTGACCTCGTGATCCACCCGTCTCTGTATAATTCTGTAGTGTTAAGTACATTCACATTCTGGTGCAACCAATGTTCAGAACTCTTTGCATCTTGCAAACAAAACTGAAATGCTATATGTGTTAAATACCAACTCCTTACTTTCCCCTCCCTTAACACCTGAACTACCCTTCTACTCTCTGACTCTGACTGTTCTAGATACCTCATGTAAGTGGATTCATATAGTTTTTTTTTTCTTTATGTTACTGACCAATTTCACTTAATATAATGTCCTCCAGGTGTATCCATGTTGTAGCATGTGTCAGAATTTCCTTTTTAAGGCTAAACAATGTCCCATTGTGTGTATATACCACGTTTTGTTTATCCATTCATCTTTTGATGAACACTGGGGTTGCTTCCACTTTTTGGCTGTTGTGAATAATGTTGCTGTGAACATGGGTGTACAAATAACTTTTCAAAACCCCACTTTAAATTCTTTTGGGTATAAATCCAGAAGTGAAATTGTTGGGTCATGTGGTAATTCTATTTTTAATATTTGGAAGTACTGCCATACTGTTTTTCATAGTGGACTGCACCATTTTCATTTCCACTAACAGTGCACAGGGTTCAAATTTCTCTATCTCCTTACCATCTTTGTTACTTTCTATTTTTTTGATAATAGTCATCCTAGTGGGTGGGAGGTAGTATATCATTGTTTTGATTTGCATTTCTCTAATGATTAGTGATATTGAGCGTCTTTTAATGTGCTTTTTGGCCATCTTATCCTTGGGAATCCCCATCTTATCCTTGGGAATCCCCATCTTATCCTTGGGAATACATTCCAAGACCCGGAATGCATGCCTGAAACCCCAGATACTACCAAGCCCTATATGGATTGTTTTTTCATGTACATACATACCAGTGATAAAGTTATAAATTAGGCACAGTAAGAGATTAACAACAATAATAATAAAATAGAACAACCATAACAGTATCCTGCAGTGAAAGTTATGTGAATGTGCATTCTCTCTTTCTCTCAAAATACCTTACTGTGTGTAATATTTTTGAAGCAAGGCTGACTGCAGGTAACTGAAACAGTGGAAAGCAGATCTGCAGATAACTGGGTACCACTGTGGTCTCTAGGTACCTCTGTATTTTCTTTGTCTTTCCTTTGTGAGTCCTCTGTCTTCCTGCTACAATTTGAACTGATCTCTAATCTTGCTACACAGCTGTCATCCTGGACTTATTTATTTATTTATTTATTTGAGATGGAGTCTTGCTCTGTTTCCCAGGCTGTAGTGCAGTGGCGCGATGTCGGCTCACTGCAAGCTCCGCCTTCGGGTTCATGCCATTCTCCTGCCTCAGCCTCCTGAGTAGCTGGTACTACAGGCACCCGCCACCACACCCAGCTAATTTTTTGTATTTTTAGTTGAGACGGGATTTTACCATGTTAGCCAGGATGGTCTCCTGACCTTGGAGTGCGGTGGCATGATCTCGGCTTACTCCAACCTCTGCTTTCTGGGTTCAAGTGATTCTCGTGCTTCGGCCTCCCGAGTAGTTGGAATTACAGGCAGGTACCACCACACCTGGCTAATTTTTTTATTTTTAGTCGAGATGGGGTTTCACCATGTTGCCCAGGCTGGTCTCAAACTCCTGACCTCAGGTGATCCACCCACCTCGGCCTCCCAAAGTGCTGGGATTACAGGTGTGAGCCACCACGCCCGGCATCCTGGGACTTTTAAAAAGCCATCACCTATGCATTAGTCCGTTTTCACACTGCTATAAAGAAATACCTGAGACTGGGTAATTTATAAAGGAAAGAGGTTTAGTTAACTCACAGTTCCACATGGCTGGGGAGGCCTCATGTAACTTAATAATCATGGCAGAAGGCAAAGGGAAAGCAAAGACCTTCTTCACAGACTGGCAGGAAAGAGAGAGCTAGCAAGAGCAGGGAAAACTGCCTTATAAAACCATCAGCTCTCGTGAGAACTCACTCACTATCACGAGAACAGCATGGGGGAAACTGCCCCCATGATTTAGTCACCTCCCACCTGGTCCCTCCCTGAACTCATGGGGATTATGGAGATTATAATTCGAGATGAGATTTGGGTGGAGACACAGAGCCAAATCATATTAACTTATAAATTCACTTTTTTCCTCTTCTGTGTTAGTTTTCTGTTTTCTGAATTTCACATTTTGCTGGAGCACATCTCACAGTAGTTTCCTAAGAAAGATGGAAGATTAATCTTTTTGTCTTCTTGCACATCTGAAAACTGTCTTTATTCTACCCTAGCACTTGACTGACAACTTCCCTTGTCATAAACTTCTAGATCAAAATAGTATTCCCTTAGAATTTTGAAGACATTGCTTTACGTGTTGTCTTCTAGTTTGTAGAGTTGCTTTTGAGAAGTCTGATGATTTTCAAATTTCGATTCTTTTGCATATGACCTATTTTTCTTCAGCAAACATTGAGCAACTTTTATTCATTCTTCATACTTTGAGTTATAATCTTGATACGCCTTAATATGAGTCTTCATTTTATTAATTGATCTGCGAACTTTTTAGTAGGTCCTTTTTATCTGAAGGCTCCATGTCTGGGAAGTATCCTTTCTCTCTCTTAAAACAATTTCGTGTTTTCTTTGGAATTCCTATCAGTCAGATATTGAACCTCATGAGTTGATTCTCTAATTCTTTTTTTCTCTCCTACTGGTCATCACTTTTTCTTCTTAATGTATTTCCTGGCAAACTTTCATATTATTATCTTAAAGCTCTCGTGTTAAAACTTTATTTTGTCTATCATTTTACATTTCTAAGATATTTTTCTAATTCTCGATTGTTCCTTTTGAAAAATTGCATCCTCTTCCATTGAACGATAGATAGCTCTTGTTTGAGGACATTAATTATTTTCAGAGAGTTATCTTCTGTTTTTTTCATTGTTCTGTTTAATTCAGGTTTCTTGTTTATTTTGATTTTTCCTTTTCATGTTGAAGCTCACTTGAAATAACTGATGTTCCTTGGTGTCCACAGTTAACAGTGAAGCAGTAAAACATTAATTGAACACTGTATGGATAGGCAGGGCTCGTTGACTAATAACCATCATTGGGTAATCAGGCAGCAAGCTGGCTTTTTAATTTGGGGACTCCCTATCTGTGGATCTTTTCTGTGGAATCATTTAAGTATTTCCATAGATGAATCCTTTAGTAATGTCTTCCTTGGACTGGCATGTGGGGTGCCTGGTTGTTGGTATTCTGGTAGTTGACAGGAAAAGGGTAGAGGGATCTTATTCAGTATCTAGACTTTCATTAATACACTTTGTTGTTGTTGTTGTTGTTAAAGACAGGGTCTTGCTCTATTGTCCAGGCTGGACTGAAACTCTTGGATTCAAGTGATCTTCCTGTTTCAGCCTCCTGAGCAGCAGGGGCTACGGGCATAAGCCATTACATTGGCTCTCCTGCCTTCTACAGTCAGTTCCCTGGTCTAAGTTTCTTTGGTTTATTTTCTCCAGATAATAAATACTTTATTTGAGAAAGAAAAGTCAACTGATCACATAGGAGCAGGGCCTGGGTTCTATGTACCAATGTTTTAATACTTCCAGTCTAAACTCCTTCCTTCTAAGGTACCTTGGCAAGATTCTGTGGTGCAAATGAACTTTCATTTGTTTCTTATTGGAATCTCCCTCTTTGGGCATGTAGGCATCACCTGTATACTCCTAAGCAGGTGACTGCTTCACTATGCTTTTTGTTTTCAAATGTCTTCAGAGTTAGTTTCTGTTCATTTTTGTATTTTGCTCATTCTCTTGCAGTTTTTAGAGTGAACCTCAGAGAGATGAAGAAGGCAGAAAGGTCTTTGCCATACTATCTTAAAACTGGAAGTTTAGATATTGACTTTAAATGGAATATGCAGGAGTACCTGTGTTTTAATTGTACTAGGTCATTGTTGCATGTTCTCTCAATGTCAGTGATAATATTGTGGTATTTTCTTTCAACTAGGAAAATCTAATGCTGCCTTTAAATTTATCTAAAGAATTTTTCTTTTTGATTGACAGGGTGGTGTTGGTATCCAACTATACACAAACCTTGAATATTTTACAAGAAGTATGTAAGCGTCATGGATATGCTTATACAAGACTTGATGGACAAACACCAATCTCTCAAAGGCAGCAGATTGTTGATGGCTTTAATAGTCAACACTCTTCTGTTTTTATTTTTTTGTTAAGTTCAAAAGCTGGTGGTGTAGGACTTAACCTTATTGGAGGATCTCACTTAATTCTCTATGACATTGATTGGAATCCAGCCACTGATATTCAGGTAGGAATATTTATGCATTAAATAGATATTATTGAATGCCTGAGGATACAATGCCTATTGAGGATACAAAGATGATGATGATATATAATAACCGCTGCATAAAGAGCCCTTATTTTGCATGAGGCACTCTGCTAAGTGCTTTCCATCTATTTAATCTTCCTAACAAGCCTACAAGGATGGATATTAGTAGTCCCATTTTACAGATGAAGATATGGAAGCTTATTCTAGATCCCACAGCTTGTAAGATGCAGAGCCAGGATTCAGACCTAAACCTGTATGCCTCCAGGTTCTAGTTTACTGCAGAGTTGGGCCTTTAGGATGTTCATGACCATCAGGTGAAGACAATAAAGTGTTATGGATGCTATGATTAGTGTTTATACAGGCTACAGTGAGGTTATAAAAGTAACGTATTTAGGAAAATATTTGAGAAGCCTTTGGTTTTCTTTAGAGTACAGTCCATCTTTTTGTATCTTGAGTTTTCTACCTGTAGGTTTGCACCGCAGTTGGTATGTGCATTAGGGGATCCCAAGACAACCCTCAGGTTTAACGATTCACTAGAAGGACTCAACTGAGAAAAGCAGCTATACTCACAGTTATGTTACGTTATAGTAAGCGATACTCAAATCGGTAAGGAAAAGATACTGAGTCCAGGGCAGAGTCCAAGAGAGACCAGGCACAAGCTTCCAGTTGTTTTCTCCCAGTGGAGTTTTATGGACAACACTTAATTCTGTCAGCATTGGTGAGTGTCAGTGCATATAGAATATTGTCAACCAGAAATTAACCCAAGTCTTGGTGTCCAGAATTTTGTTTGGGGTTAGTCCTGTAGACGTGGAACACCTGCATGACTGACCTTAGTTAATCAGTCTTTAGCCTCCAGAAATCGAACTACATGGCCCAAGGCCCCACCATATCACATTGCTAGCATAAACTATCTAGTGTGGCCCAAGGCTTCCGGTAAACAGACACTCATATCAGACAGGACATTCCAAAGGCCTAGAGATGATCTCTTAGAAGTTGGTTGAAGGCCAGATTTTTATTTGAAATGTGCAGAGTTTGAACATCAACACTTTATTGCACAGTATCATTGATAAATCTTTAAACCACAGGGATCCACCTAGAGCCTTAGCTGATTACTTGTATCCTAGGTACTTTTCAGGGGCAAATCTTTAGCTATTTGGACTGAGAATGAACCACCAAGCCCATGCTACACTTGGTTCTTTCCATTCTTGCTGTCCATACTCACTGTCCCATTGATGAAGATGTATTCTCTCACTGTTGCATGATACCCCTGTAGTTATTTTACAGTACCATAGTAAGTGTTCACTCATCCCTTTCTTTCTGCTAAGAAAAAGCTATGAAGTAGGGCATACTTGGCACACCTGGGATGTTTTTTGAAGCTATATGTAAAATACAGAATTCCTTATTTAAAACATATTTCTGCAAATTGCATATGTGGAAAGGGCCATCAGTTTCTACTGTACTCTCAGAATTCTCACTTATTTTCTATAGGCAATGTCTAGAGTATGGAGAGACGGTCAGAAATATCCTGTACATATTTACAGACTCCTCACCACAGGTAACAACCCTTCAGTGTGACAAAAAATGTATACCCTTTGAATAATTAAAATTATTTTTTGTTAGCCTGTGCTTCAGTGTCAGGAATATGTTGTTATTTTGTTAACTAGTATGTTAATAAACATTTTACCCAACAAAAACAATGAACATAAAGATCTGAAGGAAATCTGATGAATGTTTTCTCTTTAGGTACAATAGAAGAAAAGATCTATCAAAGGCAGATCAGTAAGCAAGGTCTTTGTGGGGCAGTTGTCGACCTCACCAAGACATCTGAACATATTCAGTTTTCAGTAGAAGAACTTAAAAATTTGTTCACATTACATGAAAGTTCAGATTGTGTTACTCATGACCTGCTTGACTGTGAGTGTACAGGAGAAGTTCATACAGGTTAGTTATATTTTAATTCTGTAACTATGTAGTAAAGTTAATTTATTTCTCATTAGCAGTTGAAAATATTTAAAGAATAACTTTATAATATTTACCATTTGCATATGTTAGTTTTATTTTTTTCTCAGCTCATAGGGCAGCTGCCAGATAGAGATATTTGTGAAAATATTCAGTAGAACCTTAGTCTCTCAATTTTAGCTTTTTATTTCTGACTCACTTGTGAAAAATTGAACTTATTTAGGAAAATCTTTCAAATCCTGATGTAATGGCTTGGGAGTTAGAATTTTTTTTTTTTTTTCGAGACAAGGTCTGGCTCTGTTGCTCTGTCACCCATGCTGGAGTACAGTGGCGCAATCATGGCTCACTGCAACCTCCGCCTCCTGGGTTCAAGCAATCTTCCAGCTTCAGTCTCCTGAGTAGCTGGGACTACAAGTGTACACCACCACACGTGGCTAATTTTTGTATTTTTTGTACAGACAAGATTTCTTCGTGTTGCTCACATTAGTCTCGAACTCCTGGGCTCCAGCGATCTGCCCACCTCAGCCTCTCAAAGTGCTGGGATTAATAGGTGTGAGCCACCGCTTCCAGCCAGAAAAATGGTTTTAATCCCTATTTCTCTTCCACAAAAAAAATATAGTTGACAGAATAATCTTGTTGTTTATGTTGTACAGAATTTATTCATAATGGGGTCATATTTTCTGAGGCACTCAGAAGCATGGGCCACCGTACTTCTCAGTACTTCATGTAACTGCTAGTGCTGCTTAAGTAAAGCTGAAAATTTACCCTCCAGAATAGACACCATTCAAAAAGGAACTAAATCAGGAGTAGGACTTGAGCAATCAATGTCTAGTAGTTGAAAGTTACTTGATAAATTATATTAAGATAGGTTGAAGAAGTTAGACTATATAAGACTGAGATGGAAGAATTTAGATTTTATGTAAACATAAAATATATTTTATATAGATGTTTCTTTTTTATGTAAATGTTTCTTTATATAAATATTTCTCTTTAGGTACAATAGAAGCTTATTAGTTTATTAGTTATTTGTCATATAAATTATATATGATTATATTTATTAGTTATGTGTCATATTTATATATAAATATATAACTAATAACTAAATATAATAAATATAATCATGCACAATATATAATTATAACAATATATAATATTTATAGTAGCTAAAATATGTATACATTTTTATTTTTTAGTGGGTAGAATTTAAACTTCAGAGAAATGTTTTCAGATTTTCTCTTTCTTCATAACCATTTTGGTTATTAAAAGTATTAACACTTTATCCTCCCTATTAAATTTTTTCCTGTTTTAATAATTTCTCTTCTCCTTTTTCCTTGTATTTACTCTAATGTTCTTTTTCTAATAATTAAGGTTAATACTTAGCTTAATGATTTTTCAGTCTTCTCTTCAAAGAAGTGGATATTTAAGACTATACATTTTTCTCTAAGCTGCCCATAATTTTGATATACAGTCTTTCATTATTCATTTCTAAATATTTTGTTTTTTGTTATGATTTCTTCTTTGACTTATGAGTTATTTAAAAGTATGCTTTAAAATGTATTTTAGTTTTTGTTACCAAATTCTTGCTGATGCTCTGTAGTCAGAAATAGAATCCATGATACGGATTCTTTGGTAATTATAGAGACTTGGGGTATGGTCTAGGATGTGGTCATTTTTTGTAAATGTTTCTTTTGTGCATGGAAATCATGTATATCCTCTCAATTGCCTAGTGCAGAATTCTGTCATATTAGCCAGATTTTGTTATATAATCCATTTTTTCTTTTATAGATTTCAAAAATGACTAATTTAACTTTTGAATTGGTAATACATTTACATGACTCAATTATTTAAAAATATAAAATGTGCATGGTGAAAACTCTTCCTACCACTCTATCCTTATCTCCCTAATTTTTAGCCTTCTACATCAAAAGAAACCACCACTATTAGTTTTTTTGTGTATTCTTCCAGATATATATGTATGCATATATAAGCCACTCTACATATATATTCTTGCCCAGTTTTCCTCCCAATAAATTATAGCATGTTATACGTATATTTCTGTACCTTTTTTCACTCAATAGCGTATCTTGAGATCTTTCTGTATTGTTTTTTTTTTTTTTTTTGAGAGGGAGTCTCGCACTGTCACCCAGGCTGGAGTGCAGTGGCCGGATCTCAGCTCACTGCAAGCTCCGCCTCCCAGGTTTACGCCATTCTCCTGCCTCAGCCTCCCTATAGCTGGGACTACAGGCGCCCGCCACCTCGCCCGGCTATTTTTTTTGTATTTTTTAGTAGAGACGGGGTTTCACTGTGTTAGCCAGGATGGTCTCGATCTCCTGACCTCGTGATCCGCCCGTCTCGGCCTCCCAAAGTGCTGGGATTACAGGCTTGAGCCACCGCGCCCGGCCTGAGATCTTTCTGTATTGTTACAGAGTTTCCTCATTCTTTTTTTTCCTCAGCTATATAATCTTCCAGTGTATAGATATATCATAATTTATCTATCCCCCACTATATTAGTCTGTTTTCACACTGCTGATAAAGACATGCCTGAGACTGGGCAGTTTACAAAAAAAAGAGGTTTAATTGGACTCACAGTTCCACATAGCTGGGGAGGCCTCACAATCATGGCAGAAGGCAAGGAAGAGCAAGTCACATCTTACATGGATGGTGGCAGGCAAAAAGAGAGCTTGTGCAGGGTAACTCCCATTTTTAAAACCTTCAGATCTTATGAGACCCATTCATTATCACAAGAACAGCACAGGAAAGACCTGCCCCCATGATTCAATCATCTCCCACTGGGTCCCTCCCACAACACGTGGGAGTTATGGGAGCTACAAGATGAGATTTGGGTGGGGACACAGAGCCAAACCATATCATCCACAGATGTACAATTAGGTTATTTCCCATAGGTGTGTATTTTATTCATGTATCATTTTGAATATCTTCAAGTATACCTGTAAGGTAAATTTTTAGTATTGCTGAGTCAGAGAATATATACATTTGTAATTTTGATAGATACTACCAAAATGCCCTTTGTTGGATGTTGTGTCAATTTACACACCCCCAGAAATACACTAGAATGTCTATTTTCCCATAGCCTTGCCAGGTTAGTGGATTATCAAATGCTTGTATTTTTGCCAATCTGATAGTAAGAAAATAATATATTGGTATAGTTTTAATATGCTATTCTCTTATTATGAATGAAGCTGAGCTTTTCCTAAGTTTAAGAACCATACTTCCTTTATGTGAACCATCTCTTTATATTGTTTGCCCATTTAAAACATTAACAACCTAATTTTTTGTTAGATATATCTATTATTCAAATAAATATATTAAAATATGAAACTATGATGGTGGATTAGACAAAACTATTGTTATTTTTATCATTTTCTGCTTCATATATTTTATATCTTCCTTGTGAAATTTGCTTTTCATTATGGTTTCTCTATTTTATTGTTATATAGTGATTGCCTTATCCCTAATGCCTTTTGTTTCATTTTGTCTTAACATATTAAACTAGCTTTCTTATCGTTAGGATTTGTCTGGTCTATTTTTTCCCATCTGTTTACCTTAAATCTGTCCATGTTCTTATGTTTTAGGTATCTATTGTCAACAGCATAAAGCTAGATTTTATTTTTTGTCCAGTCTGATATTTTATTTTAGTGAGAATATTTAGTTTGTTTGCATTTATAATTATTAAGGTATTTTTATTTATTTCTACTGTCTTTTCATTTTTTATTTTTAACAAGGGCCTAATACTGGCTCTTAGTTAGCCAAAGGTTTTTTTGGTCAGTACTTTGCAGGTGTTATTCTATTGTCTTCTAATTTTTGAAGCAATCTTGTCATCTCTTTTCTTAAAACCTCAATGATTATGAACACTGACAAGGATTTGATGATATTAAGGAATGACTTGAGGCTTTTCTTTTAGGTGTGATAAAATTTCAAAGAAGTGTTTATCTTTTAGAAATGTAGAATGAAATGTTTATTAGTGAAATGATACATGCTATATATATATTATATTTATTTGAAATTTCCCATAATTAAAAGGTTAAAAAAGTAAAACCTCCAATAGCTTCCTGTTGCTCTTAGGATAGATACTAAGTTAGGGCAGTCTAAATGCTGTAACAAGGAACTAAAAAAGCACAATGGTCTAACACAATAGAAATATGTTTCTCATTTGTGTAACAGGTCATTGTGGGCATTTAGTGGACAGCCTTTCCTAAGGTAATTTTGTGATCCAGGGTTCTTCCACTTGGAGCTCTTCCATCCCTTTGGACCTTAGAGTCCTCTGCTGGGTTCCCCTACATCTGCCAGCCAGCAATGAGAGAAGAGATAAAGTAGAAAATTGTTCAGTTTGAAGTATGTTTATAGTTCAGATCTGGAAGTGACATAGCTGCATTCCATAGGCCAGACACAGTGGCAGTTTCTAACTGTAAGGGAGGCTGGGAAAGGTGACTAAGTGCCCTGGAGGAAAGAGAAATGGATTTGGTGAATAACGGCTGGCCTCTGCCATTCATGTTTTGCATAATCCAGCCCTTGAATACTTGCATCACCTTGCATTACTTAACTTCTCTTGCATTATTCTTTGCTTTTACTCTATAGGCTCTAATTGCATAGGCTCCTATCAATTGCTTGACTATGCCAGTGCCCCTTCCTTTTCATAGCTTTTTAATGTGCTTATTGTGGAATGCTTTATCTTTCTTCCCCATCTAGTTCTTTCCTCCTCATCTTTCAGATCTTAATAGAACATTTCCTCAGGGTGCCTTTCACTTACCTTCCAGACCAAGTCAACTTCTCTTGTCATATGTAAGGTAGTTCCCTGTATCTTTCCTTCATACCCTTACCTCCCTGCAGCTCCACAGTCCGTTATCTTCAATTCTGAAATCTAGAAAGCTCAAAAGATTTTTTTTTCTTCATAAATTTGTGACAAAATTATTTGTGGCAAAACCTTACCTAAATTGATGTGAGTTTATCGATAGTTTTTATTTAACTCATTTTGTAAGACTGTGACTTGCTACAGAATGTCGATAAGTTTCGTTATGGAATGCTGACCCAGATTGTTCGAATTATATTCTGAATTTGGAAACATATCTGGCCCCACAGGTTTTAGGCAAGGGATTTTGAACTTGTAATACATTTTTTTGGATGATTATTTATTTAATATATATCTCTCCCACTAGACTGTAAGGTCCTTTAAGTCAGAGACCATGCCTGTGTTTCTTCATCATTTTACCTTTACTGTTTAACTCAGTACATAGTAAATAATTTATAAATGTTTGTAAAAAGAATGAATGAATTTGTCTTAACTTGAACCATGGTGATCAAATGTAATAAATCACATAAACGAAGTATCATGAAACAAAAAAGTATTGTATTTAGTAGGATATTGGCTTGCCTAAGGATTTTCTCATTGTTTTACTTATTGCAGGTGATTCGTTGGAAAAATTCATTGTCTCTAGAGATTGTCAACTTGGTCCACATCACCAGAAATCTAACTCCCTGAAACCTCTTTCTATGTCCCAGCTGAAGCAATGGAAACATTTTTCTGGAGATCATTTAAATCTTACAGATCCTTTTCTTGAAAGAATAACAGAAAATGTGTCATTCATTTTTCAGAATATAACCACTCAAGCTACTGGCACATAATGAAAGATTACTTCATGACATTCCATTGCTCTTCTTTTGAAAATTAGTATGGTAATTAAATGTACTATTTGAAAATTAATAGAATTATTTAAATTACAATATGTGTTGCAAAATATATCACTTTTGATACAACAGTCAAAATTGAGTGGTTTAAGTTTTTGTAAATATTAAACGTTTAAATGAAAAATTAAAGATGTGCTTCTATCATTGTATAATTGTTAATAATTCCTTGATTAATATACTTTCATTAAGTATTTACTGAGAAATTGTTATGAGGAATATAAAAAGGTAAAAATACTTAGTCTCTGTCTTTGGGAAAACTAATCTGATTAGAAATATTAGACAGATGTTTGAAACAACTGAAAAACTTGGTAAGTTTAAAATGTAGCTCAAAGGAGAAAGAGAATGAGAGGCTAGGATTGCAAATGCTAAAGATGTTGGATGTAATAGTTGCTGCAGGGCAGTTTGAGTAAGAAAAGTTATTAGGTTAGTGCAGGAGATGAAGGGTTTGGGAACACTTTAGAGCACTAGTTCCTAGTTTGGGACCTCAGACTTAGGCAGTTTATAAAGCCATGTCCAACAAATATTGCTTATGCACTGCATAAACGTTCAAATACCATCATTTAAGGGTTATCTGGAGTAATTTTTGACATTGAAAAGAGTGTTTTTTAGCTGTGCACAGTGGCTCCAGTTTGTAATCCTAGTTACTTAGTAGGTAGAGGCAGGAGGATTGCTTGGGACCAATAGTTTGAGACTAGCCTGGGCAACATAGTGAGGCTCTGTCTCTAAAAAATAAACTTAGCCAGGTATGGTGGCACATGCCTGTAGTTCCAGCTACTTGGGAGGCTGAGGCAGGAGGATTGCTTGAGCCTAGGAGTTTGAGTTTGCAGTGAACTATGATTGGATATGATCCAATATCCATCGGGTGACAGAGTGAGACCCCATCTTAAAAGAAAAAAAAAAGGGGGTTTAATGTACAAAACAAGCTTTAGAAGACTGAAGCTTGCAAAGAGAAAGGAGTTACTAATTTAATTTCCAACTGGGGCTTCTGTAATTAGCTTTTGTTTCCATTTAGGAAAATTTCCTTTAGACAGAAAATACAGGCATACCCTGGAGATATTGCAGGTTTGGCTACAGACCACTGCAATAAAATGAATATCACAATAAAGCGAGTAACACATTTTTTTGGTTTTCCAGTGCATATGAAAGTTATGTTTATACTATAGTCTACTAAGTATGCAACAGTATCATGTCTGAAAAATGATGTATTTTCCTTAATTTAAAAATAATTTGCTAGAAAATGCTAACGGTCATCTGAGACTTTAGTGAGTTGATGTCTTTTTTTTGTTTTTTGAGACGGAGTCTTGCTCTGTCACCCAGGCTGGAGTGCAGTGGCACGATCTTGGCTCACTGCAACCTCTGCCTCTTGGGTTCAAGCAATTCTTCCTGCCTCAGCCTCCCAAGTAGATGGGATTACAGACATCCGCCACCATGCCCAGCTAATTTTTGTATTTTTAGTGGAGACAGGGTTTCACCGTGTTCGTTAGGCTGGTCTTGGACTCCTGACTTCAGGTGATCCACCTGCTTTGGCCTCCCAAAGTGCTGGGATTACAGGCATGAGCCACCATGCCCGGCCTGATATCTTTTTGCTGGTAGAGGGTCTTACACTGATGTCAATGACTGCTGACTGATCAGGAACCTGGTGAAGGTTGCTGAGGGTTGGGGCGGCTGTGACAATTTCTGAAAACAAGACAGCAACGTTTGCCACATCAATTGACTCTTTGTTTCACAAAAGCTTTCTCTGTAGCATGCGATGCTATTTGATAGTATTTTTCCCACAGTAAAAACTCTTTCAAAATTGGAGCCAGTCCTCTTGAAACCTGCCACTGCTTTATCAACTAAGTTTATGAATATTCTAAATCCTTTGTGGTAGTTTCAACAATGTTCACAGCACCTTCACCAGGAGTAGATTCCATCTGAAGAAACTACTTTCTTTGCTCCCCTATAAGAAGTAACTCCTCATCTGCTCAAGTTTGGTCATGAGATTACAGCAATTCAGTCAAATCTTCAGACTCCACTTTTAATTCTAGTTCTCTTGCTGATTCCACCACATCTTCAGTTACTTCCTCCACTGCAATCTTGAACTCCTCAAAGTCAGTTATGAGGATTGGAATTAAGTTCTTCCAAACTCCTGTTAATGTTGTTATATTGATATCCTACCATGAATTGCAAATGGTGTTTCTTTTCCAGAAGGTTTTCCACTGATTTTGCTCAGATCCATCAGAGGAATCACTGTCTATATGGTCATAGCTAGCTTTACACAATGCAATCCTTACATAATATGACTTGAAAGTTGAAATTACTGCTTAACCCATGTACTGCAAAATGGATGGTGTGTTCACAGGCATGAAAACAACATTGATCTCCTTGTACATCTCCATCAGCGCCATTGGATTACCAGGTGCCTTGCCAATCAGTAGTAATATTTTAAAAGAAATATTTCATTCTGAGCAGTAGGTTGCAACTGTGGGCTTAAAATATTTAGTAACCCAGACTTTAAACAGATGTGCTGTCACCCAGGCTTTGTTGTTTCATTTCTAGAGTAGAGGGAGAGTAGATTTAGCATAATTCTTAAGAGCCCTGGGATTTTTGGAAGGTGGCTTCAACTTAAAGCTACTAGCTGCTTTAGTCCCAAACAGAGTCAGCCTGTCCTTTAAAGCTTTGATGTCAGACATTGACTTATGTTCTCCAGCTATGAAAGTCGTAGCTGGCATCATCTTTCAATAGCAGGCTGTTTCTTCTACATTGAAAATCTGTTGTTTAGTGTAGCCACCTTCATCAATGATCTTAGCTAAAAGTTATCTTAGTTAGAAGTATTTGGTTTTCCAGTGCATATGAAAGTTATGTTTATACTATAGTCTACTAAGTATGCAACAGTATCATGTCTGAAAAATGATGTATTTTCCTTAATTTAAAAATAATTTGCTAGAAAATTCTGGATAACTTGCCGCAGCTTATCCATCAGCACTTGCTGTTCACCTTACACTTACATGATGTGGAGACAGCTTCTTTCCTTAAATATTACACTAGCTTCAAACTCTTCTGCAGCTTCCTCACCTCTCTCAGCCTTCATGGAACTGAAGAGATTTAGGTCCTTGCTCTGGATTAGGCTTTGGGAATATTGTGGCTGGTTTGAACTTCTTTCCAGGCCATTAACACTTTCTCCATATCAGCAATAAATCTGCTTCACTTATCATTTGTGTGTTCACTTGTAATTTCCTTTAAGAGCTTTTACTTTGCATTCAGAACTTGGCTAACTGATGCAAGAGTCCTAGGGCTAACTGATGCAAGAGTCCTAGCTTCTAGCCTTTCTTGGCTTTCAACATGCTTTCCTCACTAAGCTTAATTCTGTGTAGCTTTTGACTTAAGGTGAAAAATATATGACTTTTCCTTTCACTTGCACACTTAGTGGCCATTTCAGGATTATTAATTAGCTGAATTTCAATATCGTTATGTCTCAGGGAATAGGGAGTCCCAAGGAGAGGGAGAGAGATGGGGTAACCAACAGTTGGTGGAGCAGTCAGAACACACACAACGTTTCTTGATTAAGATTGCTATCTTACATGGGCATAAGTTATGGTGCATCAAAACAATTACAACAGTAATATCAGAGATCACTGATCACAGATAACCCTAACAGATACAATAATAATGTCAAAGTTTGAAATATTGCAAGAATTACTAAAATGTGACAAAGACATGAAATGAGCACGTTTTGGGGAAAAGTGTCACTCATTTGCTTGATGCAGGGTTGTCAGAAACCTTCAATTTAAAAAATCCTGGGAACCACAATAAAATGGGTTATACCTGTGTTGTCTTGAGGTGTGAAATACTCAATTATGTGTAATCAAGGATGAATTCTTTTAATTTGTAGTGCCATACCTGGGTAGCTAGCTGTACATCTAGGATTCACGAACAGGCAGTTTGGAACCAAATTTGTCAGGGAGGAAGTAGCCAACTAATAATAAGTGAAAATGGTGTTTCTTGGTCCCATGTGTAGAATTCATGTATGAGGCTTTACATATAACTTTTTTTTTTTTTTTTTTAAGAGAGAGGGTTTCAGTATGTTGCTGGACTGAACTAAACTTTCAATATCTATCTTGCATCATATTCTTTTCAGGCATAAAGTACTTAAAAAACATTGATAAAGGACAGGTAATTCTGCTTGTCTTTTTTTTTTTAAACTTTATTTATTTATTTATTTATTTATTTAATTCACATAGTTCCAGCCACTCTGCAACTGCTGCCTGTCTTAACTGTGGTGGATGCAAGGGTGTGCTGCCCAGATTGCCCCTTTCAGAACCAAGGAGCGTGTTTCCCCAGCTGCCAGAAGAAGCATCACCTGTGGACCACCTATAACCAAAATCTTCCCCAAGAATAGCCCTCAGCTGAGAGGATCTGCCTCACCCAAGATTATGCTCCTCCCCTGGTTGGCTGACATTTGGTGACTGGTGGATGCTGGGTGGAAAGACCCAGCACCCTTATCTCAATTGAAGACAAATCTGACCATTTCAGCTCCTTAGGTAAGGGTGCTGGGCCCTATTTTCATAGTAGATAGCTGTTGTTCTCCATAAAGTTGTTTGCCAAGTAATGTGGGAAGTAACCTTCCATCCATCTCTCTGCCTTACTCTGAAATCTTCCAGTATCCTGCATGAGAGTGATTTTGCAGTAGAAATTTCAGAAGAGGCTGAATTTCATGGGAGAACCCATGTCACATGGAATAAAGGTAGCATATGTGGCATGGGATCTCAGAGACTGAGAAGTATAGAAGACAGCCCTCTGGGAATTGAGGAAGACTTCAGACTTCGACAAACCAGGGATTTGTGGGGGTTTAGACTCATTTTATCCACATGTTAAAGGACCTTAACACCTGGTTTGCACATATAAAGCAACTTTTCTGTGAGAGGTGCTGTTCATAAGAATTTTCCCTTTTTCCCTTTCTCTATGCTCCCAGTCCATATGCTCATGCGCTCGCACGCTCTCCCTCTCTCTCTCTCGGTGGAATCCTTTGAGGATGGGGATTTAATCTTATCCTAATATTCTCAGGACCTTGTATGGGACCTGGCATAGAATAGCTATTTAGTAATTGAATGAATGAATGAGGTACTTTATCTCTTTTACTTCTTTAACCACCATGATCATATTCCTTGCTCATAGATCTCAGTTTCAAGGTATTTATTCAGGCCAACTGCTGAGCATGGAGCTGTGCTCAACACTGAAGAAAGCAGAGCCAGCAGTTTTTTCTTGCATCTGACAGCATCCAGACTCCCCTTTTTGCTTCTGCGATCTGTCAATCTGCTGCATGAGCTGACAGAAGCTGTCACTGCAATGGGTAATAATGTAAGTCACATACATAATTCATTTCTAATTACACAAATACACCTTTCACACAGCTTTATGTCATAATGTTCTGGCTCTAAACGACAATGTAAATACATTTCAATCACATTCTCATTAGGATTGAATTACTAAAGGTGAATTTAAACATGAGCAGCTCTGATCTGCAGAATTAAACTTCTAGACAGTCTATCCATCCATTTAAAATGGTGTATGACAAAGGAGCGAGTGAAAAAAATCTGGCTGGCATTTCATTTGAGTGGCTCAGTTATGGCCTACAGTCACATTGCCTGAGCAACTGTGTCTTAATATTATGTTGGCAAGATTAAAATTTTGACTGTGACTCACAGCAAACAACATGTATAATTAGCATATGGCTTTGTTTTTCTGACTTGTTCCCAAATTAATATATTGTATCCTAGAGGGATTTGTAGATATGCTATTTTGGTATTCAAGGAAGGCTTCAACATGACTTGGTAGAAAGGGATATTGTTTTGTCTTACCTTGTATGATATAAATGTTTTTGGTTTAGACCAGTTTCCTATGGCACTTTTCTATAGCTAACCTGTGATCTTTGCTTCAAACCATTACAAACTTCTATCCCGAAGATATTCTGTTGTTCACAAAACCAATACTAATTCAGAATATAGCTTTTATGATGTAAAAATTGTAAAAAAAGAAAAAAAAAGTGCCTTGACAGACAATAGTTTGTTGGAGTTTGTTATACTTACTTGAAAACCTGAAGTGTTTGGTGTAATTTAATCTTTATAATTTTTTTAAGATTTATTAAAAAATTATTTTTTTGAGTAAGAAGGTAATAAAATTCCAAAGCAGACCAAAATTAACAATTCCTTTATTTTTGTTTTTTGAGGAAATGTAAACAAAATACTGAAGACTTTTTTTTGAGTAGTTAAAAAATATATAACATCATAGATATCTACAGCATAAAAATTCCGGCCGGGCATGGTAGCTCACACCTGTAATCCCAGCACTTTGGGAGGCCAAGGTGGGCAGATCACAAGGTCAAGAGATCAAGACCATCCTGGCCAACATGGTGAATCCCCATCTCTACTAAGAATACAAAAATAAGCTGGACATGGTGGTATGTGCCTGTAGTCCCAGCAACTTGGGAGGCTGAGGCAGGAGAATTGCTTGACCCAGGAGGCAGAGGTTGCAGTGAGCCGAGATCATGCCACTGCACTCCGGCCTGGGCTACAGAGCAAGACTCTGTCTCAAAAATAAATAAACAAATAAAAAATAAATCCTTTGTACCTGCAACATATTTATTTTCACGTATTCCTTTTTTTTTCTTTTGAAGTAGAGATAGGATCATGCTATGTTGTCCAGATTGGTTTCAAACTCCTGGCCTCAAGCAGTCTTCCTGCCTCTGCCTCCCAAAATATTGGGATTACAGCTGTGAGCCACTGTACCCATTCCCTGTTTTATTATTAAAAATTTCATCTCTGGGGGTATGCATAGTTTATGTAGTAATTATAGATGAAGTTAGAATTTGAAATTGGGAGTCAAAATCCTTCCTGAGTATTTCTGGATGTGTCTGCGAGAGTGTTTCCAGAAGAGATTAGCCTTTACCTCTAGAAGAGATTTGCTTTACCAACGATGTTTGTATCATCCAATCTTTTGAGGACCTGAATAGAATGAAAAGGCAGGGAGGGTAAAAGTACTTTCTGTTTGAGCTGGAACATCCATCTTCTCCTATCCTCTGACATCAGAGCTCCTAGTTCTCGGGCCTTTGGACTCAGACTGGGACTTAAACTATCACCCATGTCTTTGTTCATTTGAGGTGCTACAGCAAAATACCATAAACTGGATAGCTCATAAACAACAGAAATTTGTTTCTTACAGTTCTGAAGGGTGGAGAGTCCACGAACAAGGCACCAGCAGAGCCAGTGTCTGGTGAGGGCCTGCTCTCTGTTTCATAGATAGCACCGTGTAGCTGTGACCTAACATGGTGGAAGGGACAAGGAGTCTCTCTTGGGCCTCTTTTATAAAGGCATTAATTCCGTTCATGAGACTCTGCCCTCATGACCTGATCACTTCCCTAAGACCCCACCTCCTAATATCACATTGGTAATGTGGTTTCAACATAAGAATTTGGGAAGGACACAAACATTCAGACTATAGCAACCCCTTACCCCCTTCTCAGGCCTTCAGACTCAGACTGGGACAGCAGATTTTTGGGACTTCCTGCCTTCTATAATTATGTGAGTTGATTCCCAGAATAACTCTCTCTCTATATATCTATATATCTCTTTCTGTTTATCTTCTATTGGTTCTGTTTCTCTGGACAATTCTGACCAATACAGATGTATACCACTGTTTAGCATCTGAGTGGAACAAAATTACAACTGCTACATTTGTTTAAAGAAAACCTGTAGGAATGTCAATCTAATGCTTCCATCTCTTACATAAATATAATGGTGCTAAGTAAAAGTTTAGTATTTATAAACCTCTGTTTATTATGTATGTAGTATAGCCATTATGGACTAATATAAATAAATTAGATAAGATAGGATCAAAGGTTTTCTGAAACAGACCAAAATGAACATGTGAAAATCAGGTGCTTGAAACATGTGATAACCTACATTTATTTATCTCTTTAAAGTTAAGTGGTTTGCTCCTCACAACAATGCTGAGAGTTGAACAGAGCAAATACTCTATTATCTCTGTTTTACAGATTTAAGGCTTACAGAGATTAAATAATTATTCAAGATCATTCAGTGACAGAGCTGAAATTTGAACACCAGCCTCTCTTTTAACTCAAAATCTGAAGCTCTTTCCAGTGCACTGTCCTGCCTTTTCTGTGATTTCACCATGCCAGGTTCCTGAGACAGATTGTAAATGCAAGAAAAAAATGAACTAATGTGAGTGTTTATATCATGTTCTCTTTTCAAGTGAATTAATTAAAGAATTGGGTTTTGGATTAAAGTGTGTGAATTTCATGAGATCTGAATCTTATGTTTATCCTTTCACAGAACAATAGACATGGTATTTTAACACTGAAGCAGCTGATTTGATTGACTACCCTTTCTGCTCAGATTGCTCAAACTGACAACTCACAAGACAAAAACACAAGGTCACAAGACACTGTGGGCTGCATCCAGCTTTAGGTTTACTCATCTTTAAGAAAGCATACACACCAAGCAACGAGAAAGCAAGGATTGCAAAAGCAGAGTGGAAGTCTTACGAGTCCAGGCTAGGCTTCCAAATATCTCAGTCTCTCCGTACCAAGGATACATGTGGTCATGTGAGACAAGACTGAATGTGTGTGGAAAACCACCATTAGTAGGAGCTATCAGCTCTGGGATTCTTTCAGCTTTCATACTTTGTTAAGGTGGGAAACAAAAAGTATACATGGAGGTCAAAATATCCCTTTCATTTTTTATAATAGCTTACTTGATTGACTTGACTTTACATCTGTTACCCAAGTGGGTTGTTAATACTGAGCTCTGTCCTACCCACGAGGAAATGCTTCCCAGGTAAGCTTCAGGGTTTGGAGGCATAGAAGAAGCTTGTGTTTTTTGTTTTCTTGTTGTTGCTGTTTTTGAGATAGGATCTTGCTCTGTTGCCCCAGCTGGAGTTCAGTGGCACTATCATAGCTCACTGCAGCCTCGAACTTCTGGGCTCAAGGTAACTTCCTACCTTAGTCTACCTAGTAGCTGGGACTATAGGCATGTGCCACCATGCCTGACTAATTTTATTTTACTTTTTGTAGAGATAGGCTCTTGCTATGTTTCCAGGGCTGGTCTTGAACTCCTAGCCTCAAGCAGTCCAGCCACCTTGGTGTCCCAGAATGCTGGGATTACAGGCAAGAATCACTGCACCCTGCCTTGAGAGCTTGTGTTTTCTACAAGCAAACTCATTTCCAGGAGGAAGAAGGTGGAGATATTTCCCTTTTTTTAAAAATTTTTTTATCTTGCAGTTTTTAAAAATTGAGGTAAAATTCACATATTATAAATCATAATTAAAAATTTATTGAAGTGAAGTTTATGTAGCATAAAATTGATTATTTTTTTTCAGAGTTTTAAAATGAATTTATTAAAGAAGGTTCTTAGGAAGGCAACAACTTTTGTCATTAAAAAAAGTTATTTTTTTCATGCTGTATAATAAAGGTAATGTAAGAGGCTACAGAGTTATAAGTTTCTTTCTACTGGAATTCTCTGGTATAGCACAGTGTAGTCATTTCTGCAGTTCTAGAATAAATAAAAAGTCTCTTCTATGCTTCTCTTCAAAAGCAATGAATAACAGAAGATGGCATAAAAAAGCCATATTTTTTCTATTCATTCTGTAGTATTGGAGCCAGTATTTTTACCATCACAGGCTACAATTTTCACTTTATCCACTTTAGTAAGTTCTGTCACCTCTCTGAATTCAACATCATTCAATACAAAAGTCCACACATTATCGCAGAATCTGTATGTATTTAGAAAGACCCTGAAATTGACTCTGTTCCTGACCCTCTGAGCCAATGCAGAATTTATAGCCTTATCAAACTGAAGTAGAACTTGAAGGGCAAGTTGGGGAGTGATCTGTTGAGACTGTATGAGCTCATCTAGGCTCTCCTGAAGACTGTTTCTCAAAGTGGTATTTCTGTATAACTGATATGCCATGGCTTAGGAGGAAGAATTTGTTTTTCTTATTCAAGCTTGCATTGATGTTCTGTGGGGAAGGCGCTTCCCGCCGCGGAGCGGAAAGAAGCTGCCATGAGCCTGGCAGGAGGTTCCTACTTCCCCGACCACCTCTCCAGCCACCGCAGAAAACCCTAAAATTGATTATTTTAAAGTGAACAATTCAGTAGAATTTAGTACATTCACAGTGTTGTTTAGCCAACACCACTGTCTTATTCCAGAACATTTTCATCACCCCCAAAAGAAACCCCATACCTGTAAGCATTTACTGCTAGTTCTGGGATGAACTGTGACCATCGTGGTCCCTTTCATCTTCTGCTCTAAAACGGCAGCAAGGGAAGGAGGGTGACTGAACTTTTGAGGTTCTGTAGAGGTTGTTCCTCAGGGCCATGAAAGTAGGGTTGGGACGGGAAGTGACAGTGCACTGAGCAAGGTTCTAGTGGGTCCTTTATCCCACCTGCTGGTTGTCAACAAAGAGTTCCAGTGACTTCTACAGCAGGCCTGTTTTCACTTTCCGTTTGTATTAGTCAGAGTTCTTCAGAGAAACAGAAACAATATGAGATCTCTCTCTATATCTCTATATCTATATCTCTATATCTATCTATATACTTAGGAATTTATTTGTTTTAAGAAATTGGCTAAAGGGACTGTAGGGGCTGGCAAATTGAAAATCTGTAGGGTAAGCCAGCAGCCTGGAAACTCAGGCAGAATTTCCATGTTGCAGTTTTGAGGAATTCCTTCTTTTGGGAACCTCAGTCTTTGCTTTTATTACTTTCAGCTGATTGAATGAGGGCTACTCACATTATAGAGGGTAATCTGCTTTACTTAAAGACAACTTAGTGTAAATGTTAACCACATCCACAAATACCTGCATGTCAACCTCTAGACTAGTGTTTGACCAAACAACTGGGCACCATAGTCTAGCTAGGTTGACATAAAATTAACCATCACATCATTTACTCTTACTTATTTTATTTTAAATTAATAGCAGCTGTGTAATACTCATTGCGTGCCAGGGACTCTTCTAAGTGCTTTATGAATATTCATTTAATATATATATATGCTTATTAACAAGGACCCATTATATGTACTTGAATACAAATCTTAGGGTATGAAGACAAGTTCATGACTTGTTAGTATGGTTCACCAAATACTTGTTTTTTCCTCTTATTTATATACCTTTTGTTCATGCTTAATCTCAGTCACTAAACTTTTTATTTGGACTTATTTCCCTGGGTATCCTCTAATGACTTTTTCCTGGGCTGTTCCCTTTCCCCTAGCATTCTTGGACTCCCTGCTCCTATTTTGTGGCTGTAATTGTCAGAAAACCTGTAATACGGGGGCTTAAGTGAGGTAGAAGTTTATTTCTCAGGTGAAAGTCTGGGATGGCAGTCTGGGCTGGTGTGGTAATTTCAGTCGCTGGGGACCCCAGCTCCTAGCTTGTTGTGGCTCCCCAGTCCCTGTTATGCAGCTTCCACCTTGTGTTATGCACTGGCTCCAGCAATCACATTTGCATTTCAGCCAACAAAAAAGAGAAGGAGAAGACTTCCTCTTAAGGGCTTATTCTCAAAATTGCATACCACACTTTCATTTACATCCCATTGATCAAATTAACCACATGGCAAGGTGGAGATATTCTTGATAAATTTACCAGTCAGAGAAATCACTATCTCCCAAGGGCAAGGGTGAAACAGGTTGCAAAGGGAGGCCAGGAGTTAAATAAACTGAGCTCCCTTCACCAGGAAGATGAAGAAGCACTTCCCTCTGACAATGGACAGTCAGCACAATTTTAATGACACCAATGGATATAAAGCCATTCACTAGATACTGGGTATGGTGGGGAGTGTGGTACCTAATAAGCTTTGAAAAAGTAGTTTATAAGAGCTTTGCAAAGAACATTGGTGTACCTATAGGCTATGGTTTTGGTTTTTGTTTTTGGCATTGTCGAATTTGTTATCAAGTTTTGGACTGAGTGATTATTTATATGATTGTTATTTAATCTGTCATAATGAGAGCAGCAGTAGTGCTGATAGCCTGTGGCTTATATCAGCGCTTTAGAAATGTTAACAAGTAATGACTATTTTCTACTGTTAGCAATAACCGTAGCAATAGTGTGTCACATTAACCTTTATCCTCTGAATCCTATTCATATTTTAAATTTCAATCACTAGCAAAGCATATGCTGCTAGCTTTATTATCTGAAACCAGCTCCTCTAATCTTTCTTCCTTTATTTATTCAAACCTCTACCTTAGGAGGGAACCATCAAGGAGAAGCCTTGTGTTTTCATCATGAGGCCTCATTAAACACGATAAGGTTGGAATGTAGCCAGATTCCCCCCGAATGGTTGGCCTTGGAAATCAGTTTCTAATTCAGGGGGCATCAAACAAGGTGGCTCTAAGGCAGCTGTGAGTGATGCTTTTTTTTTTTTCCTTCCTGGCCTTCATGTTCTCTTCTACTCAGTGGCTAAACTAACTTAAGCTGGCTCACGCATTACACCAGAGTCCAGAGGCAGTTAGGAGGGGCCACAGCTCTGGCCAAGTCAAGGGCATGCCAGCTGGAATAAGGGACTTGGTTTATCACACAGAGCAGCCACTATCCTGCTCAGTCTAGTGATTAAGGAGAAGTTCCTGGGGCAGAGATTAGGGAAATTAGGAGTGGGCAAGTGTAAGAAAGCAAGAGGAAGGTGAATGGGGTGGCCAAAGCCCCTGTTCAGACCCCAGTTCATGGGCTGATTTATGAAACCAGGTTATGGGCCTCTCTGAACTTCTGGCTCAATCCTGAGGTGCCTGGGTGTGTGTGTGGAAGGCCCTCTGGCAATGCCTAGGGTGATGGAAACATGGTACCTAATACTAGGGTATCTACTTCTGATTATTTGGTAATTTTGCTCTTAATTACCAAAGGAAAAAATTATTTATTACCTTTTCCCTTCAGTCTTCTCTCGCTCAGAGTCTAAGTTAAAAATTTCACAGTGGCCTCCAGGCCTAACATGATCTGGCTCTATTATCTTTCTGACCTCATCTCCCCTTTGCTAACAACACTTCATTCCCACTGTCCCCCTTGCTATACCTTAAATACTGAGTGTGCTCCTGCCTCAGTTTTTCCCATGGTGTCCTAGAGCCTGACCCATGGTGAGTACCTGCTTAGCAAGTTGTTGAGGGCTTGAAGAATGATCTGTGGTGTCCAACCTTTCTATGGAAACAAAGGGAAATGTGAGACAGGGAAAGACCATTGGATGAGTACAAACACTTTCTCTGTAGTGGAGGCACTAAAAAGTGGCTTTGAGATCAGTTAGTTATATTGTCATATTGTCTTTGGCGATAAGATTCTTAGAAGTGGTTACGCCCTTAAAAGATAGGAAAGAGCTACATGATTCAGAGGGTTGACCAAATGCCAAAGAGCATTGCTGTCCATTTGTTTCCCATACACTGTGAACCACCATTGACTATGCAGAACTAGAGCCTTAAAAAATATAATAGGCAATAAAGAAGGCTCTGGTGCCTGTGTATTGAGATGGGATTGAGATCAATAAATTTTTCTATCACTTGTTAACAATCCATACCCTTTTTAAAACTTTCTAGTCCCTTTAATAAAGCTAATTTGGGATGCAAACACTGTAAATTCCCCCTTTAATCTTGGAACTCAGTAACCTCCAGTATTTAGTTTCCATGCAATAAGTTAACCTCCAAAGGGTGGAAAAATTTTTAGAAATCCTTGTTTAGAAAGCATTGCAGACATAGGAATAATTAATATATACTTTAACATTTGATGAGACAGCAAGTCCAGAATGATTACTCATTCAAGTTGAAAGGGAGATATAAGAATCTATAGGACAATATTTTAAAGGTACCTATGTGAGACTTACCATTGAGACATGGTCACTTCACTTATTTTCTCTAGCAAAGTAGACCTTTGGCATTTCTGGTCTTCCCCAGCTCCTGATCCACAAAACTTAGCCACAGGCTAGACGGGAATTCACACTGCCTTGTCTTATGCTGCATGGCAGCTTTCTCAGTAAGACATCAAAGGAACCTGGCATTGGTTACCACTTTCAAGTAGACTAGAAATTATTTCCACTAACTGCTGGAGAGCGCCCCTCATGACTGTGCTCCACCATGAACATATTGAATAGCATTGCCAGACAGAAACACATAATAGAGAGCTGCTTTATTTATGAGAAGCTCTGCAAAAGAAAAATTTCAGAGCTTAGAGAGGAATCTCGTGTACTTGCCTCTTATGAGAATATTACCGTAAAAATACCACTTCTGTCATCCAAGGGGGAGAAAGCTGTTTTCAGATGTAGGAGAGATGTCCAGTGGAACCTAATGGTTTGTATAATTCTGGGCTTAAAACGGACTTCATATTTGAAAAGTGATATTTGCAGCAATTTTGGCCTATCCCAAAAGAACCACAGTCTTCATCTTAATTAGATAAACAGAAAGTCAGCATCATTGCAATACGATGTTCAAAGCCCTTGGCTTGGAATCAGCAGATTTGGAGGTTCTAGTCAGAACTCTGCCATTGATTTGGCTTCTGATTATACGGAATTCTTAATTTTTACACTTTAATAATAGTAATAATGAGTCATTCATTGATGGCTTACTATGTGCCAGACATTTTGCTAAATGCTTTATATGCATTATTTCATTTATTCCTCTTGTCAATCCTAAGACATGGGTATTATTTATTATCCTCATTTTACAGGGAGGATAGTAATGCCTAGAAAGGTTAAATGCTTCCCAAGAGCACAATGCTAAGAGCTGGATCTGATCCCGGGTTGATGTGGCTATAGAACTTGTTTGTATGCACCAGGCTTAAATTCACAAGCTAAATGAAAATTTAAGGAATATCTTTTTTTTTTTTTTTTTTTTTTTTGAGACAGAGTCTCACTCTGTCGCCCAGGCTGGAGTGCAGTGGCCGGATCTCGACTCACTGCAAGCTCCACCTCCCGGGTTCACGCCATTCTCCTGCCTCAGCCTCCCAAGTAGCTGGGACTACAGGTACCCGCCGCCTCGCCCAGCTAGTTTTTTGTATTTTTTAGTAGAGACGGGTTTCACCGTGTTAGCCAGGATGGTCTCGATCTCCTGACCTCGTGATCCGCCTGTCTCAGCCTCCCAAAGTGCTGGGATTACAGGCTTGAGCCACCGCGCCCGGCAGAATATCTTATAGCAGTCATCAGTGTAAGGAACTGTGGGCTTCTACCTTTTATACCAGGATCACTTGTTCTCATGTTAAGATATATTTACCAGGAAACTGATTTAGAAAATGCAAGGATTTAGGAGCTTTTGAAAAAAAAAAAAAAGAATAAAAGATAAGCAGAAAGATTAGGCCTGTTTGTTAAATAAATTTTAAAAAGGTTATATATGGTAGATTTTAAAGAAGTGATTGTTACTGAGGATACCCATGAAAAAGATTTGTTATTTTATCTAATTATCCTGATTAAAGAATGTGGTGGTCAAGAAATATCGGTAGATAAGTTGGAAACAAAACAAAAAGCAAAGAGGAAAATACCATTTTGTGAGAATGGCCTGCTGGTGGCAGCAACAGATCACAACAATTGTCTCCCATCACATCAGGAATTCTAGGCATGTCTTTAAGTACACAGCTTCCTGTTTTTATAAGATTTCAAATCACAGGCTGCTGTTATGATGGCTATAAAAACTGGCAAATCATTCTAGCTATCAATATGACTGATAGGATTATTTTCTACAGCATTTTATATTGTCAGAGCTTTACACTTATTTTCTCCCCATGGGTTGTGTTGGTAGAGGGGGGTGAGTATTAAATTATTAATTAAATGAAAAATGAGCAAACTTTAAAGTTTGATGGAAATAGTCTGTTGAAATCAGTGACACCTTAGTTATTAACTTCTGATTTTGTTGTAAGATGAATATAGGTTTAATAAACAGACTTTTGCACAGAATTATTTGTTTTTTCACTGTGAATTTTTTTACGAGAGCTCAGGTAACAATTTTTCAGTTCTCCATAAACATTATTAAAGGATTTTTTTTGACTTACATAGCTTTGAAAACACAAAACATTAATGTTTATTCCATAAGTAGTAGAAAATGAAAACGTATGTTTTAGTTGCATTATTTATGCCTGAGGAAATACCCATAAAGAGAAATTCTCAACTGCTGCAGTGCCTGAGCCTTTGATGAAGGCCAGACTCTGGTCACTAGGTGGAGCTGTCGACTCCTAGCAGTGCCTTGGGAACCCAGGTGTAGAAGGGTCATGTGGTCAGACAGTGATGCTTTGACCTGGATGTTGCTTTCTGTCTGGGTAGCCTAGTACTGGAGGCTTCCATACATCTCAGCCTGGTTTCTGATCCTAGGGTGGGAAGAGTTTGTGCTGCTAAGGAAGATGAGTTAGAAGACCCACTCTTTTTGTTAGTACTGTGTCAGCAAACCACATCTGGGTTCCTCTAATGGATGGAACAATACTGAGGCTTCCAGAATGCTAAGTACCTTTTAGGTAAAAGGGGATCTGCTTGAAAATTGGACCTGGGTGGAGCCCTTTATTGTGAAAAATATGATCGACCTTCCTGGACACGTTGAGACTTCAGTCATTCCTATACCTTGAGATGTTGATGGCACCAAGTGGGTGTTCGGTATAGGTGAATTAAATGGATAAACAAGTGAATTAAACAAATAACAAAATGCAGGATGACTCCTTTCATTTCCTCGGTAAGAAGCTCTATGTCTCATCTCATTCATTTATTAATTCATTTGCCATACAGTGTTTGAGAACTTACGATGTTCTAGGTTTTTTACAAAACGCTGCAATTCAGAGATGCTTACTTTCATTTCTGCAGGTTCTGTCATCTATAATTTTGGTGTGAGGAATGAGTTAGGAATGTAAATTTTAGAAAACAGTTGCCCAATTGTAATAACACTTAAATAATCCATTCTTTCCCTATTGATTTTTCTGTTCTTGAACAGTATTTTAATATGGATTTCAAGATTTATTATTATTTAGGAGATCAGATTCCTCTGTAGTATCCTTCTTTTTCAGTATTTTATTGGTTACTCTATATCAGTTATTTTTCTGGATTAATCTTAGAATTATTTTGTCAATTAATTTAGAGAAAAAATGAGATAATTTAGAGTATTCATCCAGGAATATGGAATGTCTGTCTAGATATTCATATCTTCTTTTATGTTTCTAGGAAGTGTATTATTTTCATGTAGAAGAGAACATTCCTAAACATTACTGGCTTCCTTAATTAGTTTACATCTAGGTGCTCAGTCATTACCTCCTCAGAGTAGCCTTCCTAACCGTTAACCATACTATTTGTTTTTTTGTGTTTTGTTTGTTTGTTTTTTTCTTTAAGAAACAGGGTCTCACTTTGTTGCCCAGGTTGGTCTCCAACTTTTGGGCCCAAGCAATCCTCCCACCTCGGCCTCCTGAAGTGCTGAGATTACAGGCATGAGTCAGTATGCTGGGCTGAATCCATGCTATTTGAATGGCATACTGCCCACCCCTGCATAAATATTTTCCTCCATTTTTTTTCTAGGCAAGGTCTCACTCTTGTTGCCCAGGCTGGAGTGCAGTGGCGTGCTCATAGCTCACTGCAGTCTCGTACTCCTGGGCTCAAGTGATCCTCCCAGAGTGCTAGGATTACAGGCATGAGCCACCATACCTGTAATTTTTTATCGTGTTAAAATACACATAACACACCTCCATTTTTTTGTGTTAAAATACACATAACAATTATAATCTTAACCATTTTAAATGTACAGTTCTGTGGTATTAAGTATGTTCATAATGTTGTGTAACCATCAACCACCATCCATTTCCTTAATTCTTAAAATTTTTTTAAAAATTCATTTAATTCTCATTTGTTGAGACAGGGCCTTGCTTTGTCACCCAGGCTGGGGTGCAATGGCATGATCTTGGCTCACTGAAGCCACAACCTCCTGGGCTCAAGCGATCCTCCCGTCTCAGCCTCCCAAGTAGCTGGGATTACAGGCTTGCAACACTATGTCCAGCTAATTTTTGTGTTTTTTTGTGGAGACATGGTTTTGCCCTGTTGCCCAGGCTGGTCTACTGGGCTGAAGCAATCTGCCTGCCTCGACCTTCCGAAGTGCTGGGATTATAGGCATGAGCCACCACACCCAGGCTAAAATTTATTTTAAAAATTTAAAACTTTTAAAAGAGATAGAGTTTCATATTGCTTAAGCTGGAGTGTAGTGGCTGTTTGCAGGTGCAATCATAGTGCACTAAATCCTCCAACTCCTGAGCTCAAGTGATCCTCCCGCCTTAGCCTCCCAAGTTGTTGAGACTACAGGCACACGACACCACACCTGGCTTCCATAACTCTTTTTATCTTATAAACCTGAAACTGTACCCATGAAATAACAACTCCCCACTTCTCCCTCCCCTCGGCTTCTGGCAACCACCACTCTACTGTCTGTCTCTATAATTTTGACTGCTCTAAGTACCTCATATTAGTGGACTTATACGGTATTTGTCTTTTTGTGACTGGCTTATTTCACTTAGCATAATGTTGTCAAGGTTCATCTCTGTTTTATCAGAATTTCTTTCCTTTATAAGGCTAAATATTATTCTATTGTAGTGTATACCACATTTTGTTTATCCATTTATCTGTTGATGGACACTTGGATTGCTTCCATGTTTTAACTATTGTGAGTAACTGCTATGAACATGGGTTTACACATATCTCAAGACCCTGTTTTTAATGATTTTGGGCATATACCCAGAAGTGGAATTGCTGGATTATATGATAGTTCTATTTTTAATTTCTTGAGGAACTGCTGTGCTGTTTTTCACAGTGGCTGTACCATTTTACATTCTTACTAGCAGTGCACAAGGGTTCCGATTTCTTTACATCCTTACCAACATTGTTATTTTCTGTTTTGTTTTTAAGTAGTAGCCATTCTAATGGGTGTGAAGTAGTATATCATTGCAGTTTTGATGTGCATTTCTCTAATGATTAGTGATGTTGAGCATCTTTTCATTTGCTTATTGGCCATTTATATATCTCTGTTGGGAGAAATGTCTATTCAAGTTCTTTGCCCATTTTTTAATTGAATCTTTTGTTGTTGAGCTTTAGGAGTTCTTTATATATTCTGGATATTAATCCCTGTCAGATATATAGTTTGCAAGTATTTCCTCCCATTCTGTAGGTTGCCTTTTTACTCTTTGTCTTTTCATGCACAAAGTTTAAAATTTTTCTTGAAGTCCAATTTGTCTTATTTTTTTTCTTTTGTTGCCTGTGCCTTTGGTGTTATGTCCAAGAAATCATTGTGAAATCCAGTGTCATGAAGTTTTTGCCCTACTAAAAGTTTTATAATCTTAGGTCTTACACTTAGGTATTTGATACATTTTGAGTTACTTTTTGTAAGTAATATAAGGTAAGGGTCCAAATTCCTTCATTTGTATGTGGATATCCAGTTATCTCAGCACTATTTGTTGAAGAGATTATTGTTTACCCACTGAATGGTCTTGGTACCCAGTTAAAAATCAATTTACTATATATGTGAAAGTTTGCTTTTGGACTCTTAATTCTAGTCCATTGATCTATACACCTATCCTATGGCATCACCACATGTTATAATTACTGTAGCTTTGTAGTACATGTTGAAATCAGGAAGTGTGAGTCTCCCAGATTTGTTCTTTTTTTTGATATTGTTTTGACCATTCAGGACCCTTGAGTTTCCATTTGAATTTTAGGATGGGGTTTTCTTTCTTTCTTTTTTTTTTCATGCTGTATTATCTTTAATTAAGTACAAAGACCTTTCTAACATGTAACTTAGAGATCATTTCACCCACTGATTTGGCTGCTAGTCTCTTCAGCAGTGGCTGCCCTTGCCAATGTCAAAACTGTTGGAGAGCCTGGTGATAAAGTTGTTGCCATTGGCATCTTTCACATGAACTACATCAAAAGATCCAAGATGTCTTTTCTCTGTTGGTGATCACACCAGTTTGTCTCAGATTAGCACCTCCAGTAACCATACATACACTACCAGCGTCAAACTTGAGGAAATCAGTAATCTTGCCGGTCTCCAAGTCAATCTAAATGGGGTCATTCACCTTGATGAGGGAATCAGGGTAGCAGATGGTGAAAGCGTCATGAGTCACCAGATGAGGGATTCCTTTTGTGCTCACAAAGATTTTTCTCACTTTGCACAACTTGTACTTTGTCTCCTGGGGTGTAATAGGATGAACAGCGAAGTGACCCTTAGTATCATAGATTAGATGGAAATGCCCTCTGGTCTTGTCAATGCTGATGACATTCATGAAACCAGCAGGGTAGGTTAAATCAGTTCAGACCTTGCCATTAATCTTAATGAACCGCTGTGTGCAGATCTTTTCATCTCCTGTCAGGGTATACTTAAGTCAGTTCCTTAGGAAAATGATGAGAGACTCTCAGCTTGTAGGGACCAGTGGATGTACAAGGAGCAAACTTACTGGCTAATTCATCCAACTTCCAATACTTATTTCTTTTGGGGTTGGAGGATGTTTGGCCAGGTCAGAGATAAAGTGCTTCCTGCCAGCAGCACCAGATCTGCCCCCACCCACCCCCTACCCTAGCCCAGCATTTGCTTTTTTCCCTAGAGCCTGGCCTGGCCAACTGCAGAGGCTGCAATCCCTTTGCCTCTGCCCGTCAGTCCCCTTCCAGAGTCCCAAGACCTGAGACAGCCCCAGCCTAGGGAGGATAGAGGAAAATATGTTCCCGGATGGGTTTTTCTATTTCTGCCAAAAAAGTCATTGGATAATAGGGATTGCACTGGATCTGTAGATCACTTTGGATAGTATTGTGACATCTTATTAAGTCTTCTAATCCATGAATATGAGGTGTGTTTCTATTATGTCTCCTTTAATTTATTTTAGCAATGTTTTGTAATTTTTGTTGCATAAGTTTTTTATCTCCTTGGTTGATTCGTAAGTATTTTATTCTTTTTTTTTTTTTTTTTTTTGAGACGGAGTCTCGCTCTGTCGCCCAGGCTGGAGTGCAGTGGCCGGATCTCAGCTCACTGCAAGCTCCGCCTCCCGGGTTTACGCCATTCTCCTGCCTCAGCCTCCCGAGTAGCTGGGACTACAGGCGCCCGCCACCTCGCCCGGCTAGTTTTTTTGTATTTTTAGTAGAGACGGGGTTTCACCATGTTAGCCAGGATGGTCTCGATCTCCTGACCTCGTGATCCGCCCGTCTCGGCCTCCCAAAGTGCTGGGATTACAGGCTTGAGCCACCGCGCCTGGCCTATTTTATTCTTTTTGATGCAGTTTTAAATAGAATTGTTTTTGTAATTTCCTTTTCCAAAAGGAACTAACTAGTTCATTGTTAGTATATAGAAATGCAACTGATTTTTGTCTGTTGATTTTGTTTCCTGCTACTTTGTTAAATTCATTTATTAGTTCTAACAGTGTTTTTGTGGAATCTTCAGGATTTTCTACAGATAAAATCATATCATCTGGAAACAGAGATCATTTTACTTCTTGTTTCCAATTTTGATCTCTCTCTCTCTCTCTCTCTCTCTCTCTCTCTCTTTACCTAATTGTCTGGCTAGAACTCCAGTACTATGTTACTATTTGAATAAATGTGGTGAAAGCAAGCATCCTTTCTTTCTTTCTTTTTTTTTTTTGAGATGGAGTCTCACTCTGTCGCCCATGCTGGAGTGCAGTGATGTGATCTTGGTTCACTGCAACCTCCCCTCCCGGATTCAAGCAATTCTCCTGCCTCAGCCTCTTAAGTAGCTGGAATTACAGGCATCTGCCAACACGCCCAGCTAATTTTTGTATTTTTAGTAGAGACGGGGTTTCACCATGCTGACCAGGCTGGTCTCAATCTCCTGCCCTTGTGATCTGCCTGCCTCAGCCTCCCAAAATGCTGCGATTACAGCATGAGCCACCATGCTCAGCCTCTTTGTTTTCTTCGAGAAAAAGATTTTAGTCTTTCATCATTGAATATGATATTCACTGTAGGTTTTCCATATATGGTTTTTATTATATTGACATAGTTTCCATCTATTCCTAGTTTTCTTCAGTGTGTGTGTGTTTTTTTTAATCATGAAATGGTGTTGAATTTTGTCAAATGCTTTTTCTGCATCAACTGAGATAATCATGTGTTGTTTTTCTTTCATTCTGTTAATGTATTATATTACATTGACCAATATTTGTATGTTGAACCATTCTTGTATTCCAAGAATAAATCCCACTTAGTCATGTCGTATAATACTTTTAAGATGCTGCTGAATTTGGTTTGCCAATATTTTGTGGAATATTTTTATATCAGTGTTCATAAGGAATATTGCTCTGTAGTTTTCTTTTAGTGTCCTTGTCTGGGTTTTGGCATCAGAGTAATGCTGACCTCATAGACTGAATTAGAAAGTGTTCCTTTCGTTTTAATTTCCTTCTCAAATCTTTCTTTAAAAATTAAAGAAAATTTTTTAAAATTAAAGAATTGAGAAAGGTTGGCTTTAGTTCTTTAAATGTTTGATAGAATACACCCCTGAAGCCATCAGGTCCAGGGCTATACTTTGTTGGGAGATTTTTGATTACTGATTGTCTCCTTACTAGTTATAGGTCTATTCAGATTTTCCATTTATTCATGATTTAGTCTTGGTATGTTTTGTGTTTCTAGGAGTTTGTCCATTTCATATAAGGTTATTCAATTTATTGGTGTACAATTGTTCACAGTATTCTCTTTCAGTCTTTTAAAATTTCTATAGAATCAGTAGTAATGTCCTTACTTACATTTCTGATTTTTATAATTTGAGTCTTCTCCTTTTTTCTTTCTTAGTCCATTTGGCTAAAGATTTGTCGTTTTTGTTCATCTTTTTGAAGAACCAACTTTTGGTTTCATTGATTTTTCTCCTTTGTTTTTCTCTTCTCTATTTATGTCTGCTTTGATCTTTATTGTTTTCTTCCTTCTGCCAGCTTTGGATTTAGTTTGTTCTTTTTTATTTTTTGAGACAGACTCTTGCTCTGTCGCCCAGGCTAGAGTGCAGTGGCGCGATCTCGGCTCACTGCAACCTCTGCCTCCCAGGTTCAAGCAATTCTCCCGCCTCAGCCTCCTGAGTAGCTGGGATTACAGGCGACCACCACTGTGCCCGGCTAATTTTTATATTTTTAGTAGAGACAGGGGTTCACCATCTTAGCCAGGCTGGTCTTGAACTCCTGACCTCGTGATCCACCCACCTCGGCCTCCAAAAGTGCTGGAATTACAGGCTTGAGCCACCGCACCCGGCTTCTAGTTCTTTAATTTGTAAAGTTAGGTTGTCAATTTGAGATGTTTCTTGTTTTTTAATGTAAGTGCTTAAAGCTATAAATTTCTCCCTTAGCACTGCTGTCATTGCATCCCATAAATTTTGGTATATTGTGTTTTTATTTTCTTTCTTCTGTAAATATTTTCTAATTTCCCTTGTTATTTCTTCTTTGACCCATTGGTGATTTAAGGGTGTGTTGTTTAATTTCCGCAAATTTATGAATTTATGTTATTGATTTCTAACTTCTTGTTGTAGTCAGACTAAGTACTTAGTATGATGTCTATCTTTTTAAATATGAGACTTAATTTGTGGCCTAACATATGGTCTATTCTGGAAATGTCCTATGTGCACTTGAGAAGAATGCGTATGCTGTTGTTACATAGAATATTTTGCATACATCTGTTAGATCTATTGGTTTATTGATCTAATAGATAATATAATATTATGTATAATACAACATATATATAGTGTGCGTGATATGGTTTGGATTTATTTCCCCACCCAAATCTCATGTTGAATTGTAATCACCAATGCTGGAGGAGGGGCCTGGTGGGATGTGATTGGATCATGGTGTTGACTTGCCCTTTGCTGTTCTCATGAGACTAAATGAGTTCTCATGATATCTGGTTGTTTTTAAAAGTGTGTAGCACCTCCCTCTTCACTCTTCCTCCTGCTCCTGCCAAGCAGACGTGCCTGCTTCCCCTTTGCCTTCTGCCATGATTGTGAGTTTTCTGAGGCCTCCCCAGTCATGCTTCCTGTGTAGCCTGTGAAACCATGAACCAATTAAACCTCTTTTCTTTATAAACTACCCAGTCTCAGGTCATTATTTATAGTAATGTGAGAATTGACTAATACAGTGTGTGTGTGTGTGTGTATACATATATATATATATATTCAATAGATTGGTTTTTTTGTGTTGTCTAAGTCCTCTATTTCCTTACTTATCTTCTGCCTGATTGTTCTATTCAATATTAAAAGTAGAGTATTGAAGTTCCAACTATTATTGTAGAAGTGTCTATTTCTCCCTTTAATTCTGTCAGTTTTTGCTTCATATTTTGATGGTCTGTTATTAGGTGTGTAAATGCTTATAATTGTATTGAAGCTTTGTGAATATATATATACATGTATATATTTCTCTCTTGTAAACTTTTTTGACTTAAAGTCTCTTTTGCCTGACATCAGTATAGCCCCCTCTGCTCTCTTTGGTAACTATTTGCATAAACTGTCTTTTTCCATACTTTAGCTTTCAACTTATTTGTGCCTTTGGATTGAAAGTGAGTCTCTTGTAGATAGCGTATATTTGGAGCATGTGTTTCGATCCATTTTGCTAATATCTGTCTTTTGATTGGAGAGTTTAATACATTTACATTTAAAGTAATTATTATTAATTACTTCTGTAATTTTGCTGCTTGTTTTCAATTTTCCTGTAGCATTTTTGTCTCTCATTTCTATCATTGCTGTCTTCTTTTGTAATTACTTGCTTTTTTAGTAGTAAAAATTTTGAGTTCCTTTCTAATGTCCTTTTGTGTACAATCTATAGCTATTTTCTTTGTGGTTACCATGGGGATTACATTTAACATACTAAAGTTATAACACTATTTTGAATTTTTATAGTTTAACTTCAACAAGACATAAAAACTCTGCTTCTTTATAGCTCCATTCTTGCCCTTTTCAGTTGTTGACATTACAAAATTACGTTCTTATACATTTTGTGCCCCAAAGCATAAACTAATAATTATTTTAAATGCTTTAGTCTCTTAAATAATACATAAAAAAAGTTACAAACCATTGATGCAAAAATGCTAGCTTTTCTAATTACCTGTGTATTTACCTTAGTTGAGATCTTTATTTCTTCATATGTCTTTGATTTACTGTACAAAGCTATTTAATTTCACCATGCAGGACTTACTTGAGCATTTCTTGTATGGCAGATCTAGCAGTAACTAACTCTCATAACTTTTGTTTATCTAGGAAAGTCTTATTAGGTTGGTGCAAAAGTAATTGTGGTTTTTGCCATTTTAAAAGTAATTGTTATTCTTTTTGAAGAATAACAAAAACCGCAATTACTTTTGCACCAACCTAATAACTTCTAACTTTTTTAAAGGGCAATTTTGCTGAATATAGGATTCTTGATTAACAGGTTGTTTTCTTTTAGCACTTTGACTATATTGGCCCACTACCTCTGGCCTCCAAAGTCACAGATGAGAAATCTGCTGATAGTCTTATTAAGGATCCATTTTATGTGATGAGTTACTTTTACTGCTTCCAAGATTCTCTCTGTCTTGAAATCATCTTTCTTGGAATTAATTGAGCTTACTAGATGCTTATAGTCATACCTTTTATCAAATTTGGGAAGTTTTCAGCCATTATTTCTCCAAATATTCTCTTTGCTCCTTTTTCTCTTTCTTCTTGTTTAATTCTGACAATGTGTATATTAATCCACTTGATGGTGTCCAACATGTCCCTTAGGCTCTGTTCACTTTTCTTCAAACTTTTTTTTTCCTTTCTGTTTCTCAGACTGGGTAATTTCCATTGTCCTATCTTCAAGTTCACAGATTCTTTTTTCTGCATGCTCAAATCTGCCTTTGAATTCCTTTGGTGAACTTTTTATTTCAGTTATTGTACTTTTCAGCTTCAGCACTTCTTTTTGGTATCTTTTTAGGTTTTCTGTCTCTATTGATATTTCTATTTTGTTTATCATCATTTTTTTTTTTACTTTCTCCACATCTTCCTTTAGTTTTTTGAGCATCTTTGAGACAATTGTTTTAATCATTGTCTAGTAGCTCTTCCATCAGGTCATTTTCAGGAACAATTTCTGTTGATGTATTTTTTTTCTTTTAATGTGCTAAACTTTCCTGTTTCTTTCTATTCCTTGTGATATTTTTGTTGAAAACTGGACATTTGAATCTAATAATAGGGTAACTCTGGAAATCAGATTCTCTGGAAAACTGCTTTTGCCAGGGTTTGCTCTTTCTGTTATTGTTGATTTTTTTTTTATTGTGGTAGGTCATCTCTTTACCAACGATCATCCTGAATATCAGACTTAAGGTTTTCTCAGGTCTTTTCTGAGCTTCTACCTTTCCCTGGACATGTGTGGTCACTTTATCATTTTTCTCATGCAGTTGTTTTTGAAAGTCATAGTCTTTAAAGTCTGGATCCAAAAAAAGACAAAAAAGAAAAGTGAAGGAAGGAGGAAAAAATGGTGCTGGCCTTTTAAATCCAGTGAAAGTCACCTCAGCTGGAGGGGGAGGGGCTCACAACAATGAGAAAGGGTGAAATAGCAATGGTCACCTGCCCTTTGTCTGCACATCTGTGATCAGAAGCAGCTATCAGAAATCTGAACACAGATCCCCAGTGTTTGGAGAACAAGGCTTGTTTTGCCCATTCTGGCTTCAACAAGCTATGTGTAAGCTGCTCCAGCAACACGTACACAGCTCTCAGCTATGGTTAAACCAGACACATTCTGCCAGTATAATTGTTGTGTAGGTGGGGAGACAAATTTCTGATGCTCCCTACTCTGCCATTTTTCCAGAATCCTCCCCCTCAATCACTTTTTTTTTTTTGCTTTATTTTTCTTCAGAGCACTTACTATCTGTCATAGAAATTTGTTTTATTTTTATGTGGTCCATCTTCCCAATACAATGTGAGCTTTGTGTGGTTGGAGACTTTCATGTCCTAGTCATTGCTGTATCCCCAGCCTGGAACAGTGTCTGACACATTCTAGTGAGTATTTGTTGAATAAATTATACCCACTACTCATATCTTTCAAATGTTAACATTTTGCCATATTTGTTATAGATTTTTGGAGAGAAAGAAAACGATACAGATAGAGTTGAAGCCTGCTCTGTATTTATCTCCAATCCTATTACCCTTTTTTCTTCTCTGAGTGAATTACTGTTAGAGGTTTAATGTTTAACAGCTTTATAAATGTTCATATGCTTTTATTTCACATTTATGTAATATAATAACTATCTAGAACTATTTGCTTTTATTTTTAAATTTCATGGTAAATGTGTATATAAAAATAAGTGATACATATATGTGTTTGCAAATTGTCTTTTAAAGAAATTTTTATTTCACAAATAATAATTATATATATTTATAGGGCATAATGTGACATTTTGATACATTATGGAAGGATCACATCAGGGTAGTTCACATATCCATTACTTCAAATGTTTATCACTTCTTTGTGGTGAGAAGATTTAAAATCCCCTCTTGTAGCTATTTTGAAAGGTACATTATTACTAACTCTAGTCCTTTTGCCATGCAATAGAATACCAGAACTTATTTCTCTTAACTATAACTTTGTATCCACTGACCAATGTCTTTCCTTTCCTTGTGTTCCTTCCCACCTCTTTTTCACATATGTAGCTCTAGTTCTTTTTTTTTTTTTTATTTTTTTTGAGACAGAGTCTCTCTCTGTTGCCCAGGCTGGAGTGCAATGTACCGATCTCGGCTCACTGCAACCTCCGCCTCCCGGATTCAAGCAATTCTCTGCGTCAGCCTCCCGAGTAGCTGGGATTCCAGGCACCCGCCCTCACACCTGGCTAATTTTTGTATTTTTAGTAGAGATGGGGTTTTACCATCTTGGCTAGGCTGGTCTAGAATTCCTGACCTTGTGATCTACCCGCCTTGGCCTCCCCAAGTGCTGGGATCACAGGTGTGAGCCACTGCAGCCTGCCCAGCTCTAGTTCTTTCATTTTGACATTGGGCTAATAAACCACAATTCATTTATTCATTCTCTTGTTTGTGGACATTTAGATTGTTTCCTATTCTTCTGCTATTAAATACAATGCTGCACTGAAAATACTAGTACATATCAGAAGTGAATTGATTGTGCATCTTCATTTTTATCAAATGTTGCCAAATTGCTCTGTGAAGTAGGTGCCTCCCAGAAAGATGTGAGAACTGTTGTTGCTCCACGTGAGTCCAACACTTAACTCTGAGAGACTTTGCAGTTTCCAGTCTGATGGGTGTGAAAGGAAACCTTATTTTTGAATTTTCCTGATTACCAATTAGGATAAGTATATTTTTCTGTTATTTGTCATTTGGATTTCCTTTTCTGTGAATTGCCTGTTCATTTATGTTATCCATTTCCTTGTTGTTTTCTTTCTCTGATTGATATATAAATTCAAAGTTTTTGTTAATTTTAATATTTAATGTTAATATTAATTTAATATTTTGTATTTCATTACTAATACAGATATTATATATTCTTCCAGAAGTCTGTTTTTTATGTATGTCTTAAATTTTAATATAGTCATTTTTTTGTATATATTTTTACAGTATGGGATTTTTTTGTTTATATATTTGTTCATTTATTGAATAAATCTTTTCTTGCTCTGAAGTCATAAAGAGATTATTCTATAGTTTCTTTGAAAACTTAAGTTTTATATTTCATACTTAGTTCTTTAATTTACCTGGAATTTATTGTTCCAAGTGACATAAAATGGGAATCTGGATTTTTTTCCTGCTTGAATGATGAATTGACCTAATAATATTTATTTATTTTGAGACGGAGTCTTGCTCTGTCTCCCAGGCTGGAGTGCAGGGGCGCGGGCTCAGCTCACTGCAGGCTCCGCCCCCTAGGTTCACGCCATTCTTCTGCCTCCGCCTCCCTATTAGCTGGGACCACAGGCGCCCGCCAACACACCGGGCTAATTTTTTGTATTTTTTTTAGTAGAGACGGGGTTTCACCGTGTTAGCCAGGATGGTCTCCATCTCCTGACCTCGTGATCCTCCCACCTCAGCCTCCCAAAGTGCTGGGATTACAGGCGTGAGCCACTGCGCCCGGCCGAATTGTCCTAATAATATTTACTGAATAAATGTATCCCTTCCCCTAGACTGGAATGCAACGCTACCTCTGTCGTATTTCAATTTTCTGCAGTTGGACTGATAAATTCCACATTTTGTATTTTTAAAATAGTGATTTATTAGTCTAACTCTGACAAAATACCACACTCTTTTAATTAGCATGACTTTATAATAAGCCTTGATATTTGAGTGGAAGGCCTTAGTTGTTTGACTTATAATTTGTACTCACTTGTTCTTGGTCTTTGGCTTTTTTTTTCCCCCCTTCTCTTGAGATGGAGTCTCACTCTGTCACCAGGCTGGAGCACAGTGAATTTCAACTGTGAAACTAACAAGAATCATTGACATTGTTTTTCAGCTACTTGTTCTCTATTTTAGTCAGTTTTAATGGTAATAAAAATGTAGTAAGAGTACATTTGAAAAGATGATCTTATCACCCCAAAAGGCATTATGTGTTTGTGTGTTTTCTTAGATTCCGTTTTCCATCCTGAATTTTAATTGTTACTAGTAAGCATGGTTGTTTCTTCCTGGCTAGGACAGTTTCTTACTCCTGTCCTCCTCTGTCCTGCATTGTTGTCCCTGACCCCTTAATTTTCTTCTTTCTGCTTCAGTAAATCTTTGAACATTTTTTAACAGCTCAACCCCACCAAGTGTTCTGAATTATATCAAGAAATCTTTGTTTGCCACTATTTAATTATAGATTTTCTAAAAATGGCCCACATCAACCTTTCTCCCAAATCGTAGTGGATGAAACCATGTTATAATGTTTTGTTTGATCCTTTGAGCTGACATAATCTTTAGACTTAATATCGTGCCAACATCTTTCCCAAATCTTGAGTAAAACAGTATCACTGATTCTGAGAGACATTACATCTTTGATGAGTGTTTTTTCTGTACAATGAGGTAAGTTTCTTTTTACCCTGAGATGCCATAATTCTCAGGGAATTGTCTTACCCTATAATTACCCTATAATTGTCTCTTTGGGCCATTAGTAGGCCTGCTAGCTGTACAGATCCATAAAATACTACAAAAATAAAATACTCCAAAAAAGCTTAAAACTTCTACCTTCCTTCCAAGTGCCGATGAGGTTACCTTGTGTCTTAGGATTTGTTTGTTTGTTTTTAGTTACTTCTTAGAAGTCAAGTGTTCCAGGATTTTCTGTATAGGTCAGCATTGGTATCTTCTACCTCCATTAAATAAAAAATGTAATTTTAGCTGATGCTTGGAACACACTTTATAATGTGGATAACATTCACAGAAGTCTGGAAATATAAACAAGTCCTGGCAAGATGTTGCTAGCCAATACCAAACTTGTATTTTTGGGGGGTGCTGCACTGGAAATGAGCTCTCCTTCTGGGACTCAGAGCTTTACTTGCCTCTACTGAAAAGGCCAAGTGTTCTGATAATCAGATTGGCTCAGGTTCATTCCCTCTGAGAGGATTTCCGTGTCTCCCTTGGAACGAACCCAGAAGAACGGAATCTAATTTTCTCCTCACAGCATTGCCACAACGTGCTCCTTCACCACTGACTCAGGTTGGAAATCTCAGGCTGCTGCACCATTAACCACAATTTAAGGAGCACTGCCATGCCCTGTGGCCATGAGCAGAGATGTCAACACAGATCTTTTTATTTGGGCCCCAAGCTAGCAAAGTTGATTAACTGATGCCTATGTAAAGACTTTTGATGGTTCCTGGACTTCAGAAACTTCTGTAAATGAAAAGAATGGTGTTTAAATTTATTGTTGATACCAGGCTGCCTGCTCCTTTTTCCATCCAGACCCTGTGAAGCACATGCCATTAGACGATGGTGCCAGATAGCCCTCTTTGTTGCTGCCCTCTACTCTTCCTAGTTCATACCTACTCGTTCACTGAGGACTTGATCACTTGGGTCATTGTCTATTTCCCCACACTACTTCATTGCCAGACAAGTATTCAGTGTCTGTTTATGGAAGTTTTTCTCTTTTTGAAATTATGAAATGCATTAAACATACAAGAAGTGTGTAGTACAATGTCATAGTAACTACTGAAGGAATTAACAACCTGCCACCCCAAAATATGTTGTCCTGGTACATTGACCATTTTGAGTTAAAGGCACATGAAAAACAGCAGATGTAAGATCACTCTGACCTTCCCCACTCAACTTTTCTTTAGCGAAGGGGTCTGCTTTGTCACCTAGGCTGGGGTGCAGTAGTGCAGTCATAGCTCACTGCAGCCTCAAATTCCTGGGACCAAGCAATCCTCCAACCTCAGCCTCCCGAGTAGCTGGATTTTTTTTTTAATTTTTATTTTTTGTAGAGATGGGGGTTGTGCTGTGTGGACTAGGCATGTCTCAGACTCCTGGCCTCAAGGGATCCTCCCGCCTTGGGCTCCCAAAGTGTTGAGATTACAGGTGTGAGCCATCACACCCAGCCCTTCCTTCTGTTTCTTTAAAGGAAGAGACACAATTCTCATGTGAAAGATGTTCTCTCCACATAAGAAGGAAAATATTCTTATCATCAAGGATGGGCTTCTCTACCCAATTAACTACCCTGCCCAAGCCTCTTTGCCTTGTCTCAGTTTCATAATTTACTATTTTTTGTCCAGTTCAGTATATAAGTGTTCATTCAACTCTAACTAACTGCTTCTTTGAGTCTTTATTCCTCATTAAGGCTCCCGTGCCATGTAAAATTTATATTAAATAAATTTGAGCTGGGTGTGGTGGCAAGTGCCTGTAGTCCCAGCTACTGGGTGGCCTGGGGGCAGGGGGTGGCATGCTGAGTCGGAAGGCTGAGGCTACATTAAGCCATGATCATGCTACTGCACTCCAGCCTGAGCAACAGAGCAAGACTCTGTCTCAAAATGAAATAAAATAAAATTTAAAAATTGAATGCTTTCTCTTGTTGATCTGTCTTACGTTAATTAAATTCTCAGGCTCAGCAGGAAAACCCTGCAAGTAGTGATAAAATTTTGCCTCCCCTACACTACCTGTGTACCTATCACACAACTTTACACAATCATAACATCTTGTGTTTGTTTTGCATCTTCTTTCATTAAGAAATGAAAGCTAACAAATGTGGTGAACCTCACTCTGATTTCATTTCTCTACCCAGGAATCATTAATGCTCCAAATTTGGTATTTATCATCCCCATGCATGTTTTTATCCTATTACTGTACATGTTTCTGTCCATAAAGTTTTTATAATATTGTTTTGCAGGCTGTAAAACTTTTTGTGTTATAATTCTGTAGTCTTTCAACCTGCTCCTACACTACATGTATTTTTTTTTTTTTTTTTTTTTTTTTTGAGACGGAGTCTGGCTCTGTCGCCCGGGCTGGAGTGCAGTGGCCGGATCTCAGCTCACTGCAAGCTCCGCCCCCCGGGTTTACGCCATTCTCCTACCTCAGCCTCCCGAGTAGCTGGGACTACAGACGCCCGCCGCCTCGCCCGGCTAGTTTTTTGTATTTTTGAGTAGAGACGGGGTTTCACCGTGTTCGCCAGGATGGTCTCGATCTCCTGACCTCGTGATCCGCCCGTCTCGGCCTCCCAAAGTGCTGGGATTACAGGCTTGAGCCACCGCGCCCGGCCCACTACATGTATTTTTAAAAGTATCCATGCTGACACTTGTAGCTCTAATTTTTCTTTTCTTCTTTTTTTTTTTTTTTGAAATGGAGTCTTGCTGTCTCACTCTGTTGCCCAGGCTGGAGTGCAGTGGCGCGATCTCGGCTCACTGCAACCTCCGACTCCCTAGTTCAAGTGATTCTCCTGCCTCAGCCTCCTGAGTAGCTGTGATTACAGGCATGCGCCACAATGCCCAGCTAATTTTTGTATTTTTAGTAGAGATGGGGTTTCACCGTGTTGGCCAGGATGGTCTCCATCTCCTGACCTCGTGATCCGCCCGCCTTGGCCTCCCAAAGTGCTGGGATTACAGGCATGAGCCACCATGCCTATGTCTGGCCCATAGCTCTAATTTTTCATTCAATTCTATGAACATTTATTGAACATTATTCAATTGTATGAGCCACAATTTATTCATTTTTTTCTTCTGTTGATGGACATTTAGGTTGTTTTCCATTTTTTTGCTTTTACAAATAATCCTCCCAAATTTATTCTTACGCAGGTCTCTGTACACACGGGCAAAACTTTCTCTAGAAGTGGAATTGCTTGGCCATACGGTATGCTCATGTTTATGGGAAAATTACTCTCCAAAGTGGTTTTGCCAATTTATGTAAGTGTGAAATTGTATCTTAATTTTTTTTTGCATTCTCTTAACTATAAGCACAACTGAGTATACAGTCATATTTTTATTTACTGTTCAGACTTTTTCCTCTGAGAATTATCCACTTTAAACATTGGACTTTCTCCTGCTCTTATTTTTTTGGTATATATTCTGAATACTAATCTTTTGTCAGTTTCATGGCAAGTATCTTTTTTCAAGTGACTAGTATTTTCATTTTTTAACAGTGTTTTTTGGTACAGCGTTTTAAAATTTGGCCTTTCCTTGTGGTTTTCATTTATGTTTTAGTTAAAACTTTCTTCCCTACCCTAAAGTCATAAATATACTTTTCTATATTTTAATCTAAAAGACTTAATGTTTTGCTTTTCTCTTTTGGTTTTTAATCTGAAATTTATTTTCATTTATGCTGTTTAATGTAATTCTAATTTTACTTTTTTCCTTAAGAATAACCACTTATTCCAATATAATTTACTGACTAGTTGAGTCTTTCCCCATGATATTTAGTGCAATGTCTGACAACTGTCTAGTTTTTTATATTATTCTTCAGTTTCTAGGCTCTGTTATCTCTATCCCTGCACCAGTACTAAGCTGTATTAAATCACTGTAGCTTAATATCCAAATATGTTCTTCTTCAACAACCTTTGGCTATTTTTTGCTTTTTCTTTTCTATATTAATTTGAGAATCAGCTTGTCAAGTTGCACAAGTAGTTTGAGTGGATTTACACTGCCTTTATAGATTTACTTTGAGAGACTTGATCTCTTAACGATATTGAGTATTCTCATCTGTGAACAGCAATGCATCTGTATTTATTCAGGTCTTCTATACTGTCCTTCAGCAAGGTTTTGTGACTTTTACTACAAAAAAATTTGCAGATAAATTATAGATTTAGTCCTCGGTACTATATAGTATTTATTATTTGTGAAAGCATGATATTAAAATTTACTGTTGCTACTTGTTTGTTCCAGGTATATGGAAAAATAATTGATTTTTGCCTATTGGTCTTGTATTCCAATAACTTGTTGAACTCTAAGAGTTTGTAAATTTTCCCGGATTTTCTGTGTTCACAATCGTATCATCTATTAATGATAACAATTCTGTTATTTATTTGAAACCCTTATGTAATTTTTTTCTTTTTTTTTTTCTGCACTGGTCAGTGACAATGAACATCCTTTACTTCTCCTACTTTAAAGGGAATGTGTAGAACATTTACCATTAAACAAAATGTTTGATTTAGGAATTTGGCTGGTTCCCATTCTCAGATTAAGGACATTCCTTTCTATTATTATTTTGCTACAATGGCCACTGCACTCCAGCCCGGGCGGCAGAGCGAGACTCCGTCTCAAAAAAAAAAAAAAAAAATTTATGGATGGGTTTTGAGTTATATCAAATGTATTTTCTCCAACTGTTGAATCGCATAACTTTATTTGCTTTGTTAATGTGGTAAATTACATTAATTTTTTCTAATATACTGTTCTAATTTCTGTTTCTCAGATAAATGCAGTTTAGAGAAGAGGAATTTTTTATATACTCAGATTTTAAGAAACATTTTATTTAGTTACGACTTTCACATTTATGTTCATAAGTGATATTGGCCTATAATCTTCCTTTTACGTAGTCTTATTTAGTTTTGGTATAACAGTTAACGTTAGTTTCATTAAATGAACTATTAGCTTCATTAAACTGATGGAATTTTTTTTTTTTTTTTTTTTTAGTGCTTTGGAACATAAGATTGAGATTCTGTTCCTTCAGTTTTTGCTAGAACTTTTCCATGAGACCCTTTCGATTTGGTATTTGTGGTACCTGTGTGCATGCTGTGCACACCTGTGTGTATGTGTACAAGGAGGTGGATTTTTAAACACAAACACTTTCATGGTTATTGGTTTATTATTATTATTTTTAAAACTTCTCCTTATAGGTAATATTTTTCTAGAATTGTCATCTAAAAATATATTGGCATAAAGTTATTTATTTCTTATGATTTTAATATATGTATTTTCTCTGTAGTTGTGTCCCCTTTTGTATTCCTAGCACATTTATTTTTACTTTTCTTCTTTTTTCTTGATAAATTTTACTGGAATGTATTTTATCAGTCTTTTTAAAAAAATCAACATTTGATTTTGTTGGTTGCACTAGTTATTTCTTGTTTTTGGATTCATTAATTTTTGTTCTCTTTTGTTTGTTTGTTTCGAGACAAGGTCTCTATCACCCAGGCTGGAGTGCAGTGATGCGATCATGGTTCCCTGTAAGCTCAAAATCCTGGGCTCAAGTAATACTGCCACCTCGGCCTCCTGAGTAGCTGAGACTACAGGTCTGTGCCACCATTCCTGGCTAATTAAAACAATTTTTTTTGTAGCAATGAATTCCTGTTATGTTGCCCAGGCTGATCTTGACCTCCTGGCCTCAAGTGATTCTCCTGCTTTGGCCTCCCAAAGTGCTGGGATTACAGGCTACTGTGTCTGGCCTCTTATTTTTATTTTCTCATTTTTTACACTTCTTTGGGGTTGCTCTGTTGTTCTCTTCTGAAGCCTTTAAGTTGGACACCTTCCCCATTCATTTTGAGTATTTCTTCTTTTTAAGGTAAACATTTAAAGGGCTTCTCAAAGGGAGAAATGACCCCAAATGCCAGGTTCACCTCTCTGGGATTCCTTTTCTCCTGGATCTTGGCTATGTCATTCTTCAGTGCCTTTTTAGGCTCTCCAAAACTTTCAAGTAGACTTTTTTTGTTGAGATATATGATTGAAGTCATTATTATATATATTACTGAGGTAATGATTACAGTGTAGTCCACATACAGTGTACATATATAAATTGTACAATTTGATGAGTTTTGACAGGTATTTAACCATGAAACCTTTACCACAAGCAAAATAATGTACATATCCACCCCCCTGCCAAAAGTGTCCTCATGGCCCTTGGTCATCTCTCCTTCCCTACCCTCTGCCCCATCACAAGTCTCCATCCCCATGCAACCACTGACTTACCTTCTGTTATGATAAACTAGTTTGCATTTTCTAGAATTTTATGTAAATGAAAGCATACAGTGTTTACTCTTTTTTGTATGGCTTCTTTCCCTCAAAATAATTATATTAAGATTCATCTGTGTTGTTGCATATATCAGTAGTTCCCTCCTTTTTAATACTGAGTAGTAGTCTGTTGTATAGCTATACCCACAATTTGTTTATCTGTTTACTAGTTGATGGGCATTTGGATTGTTTCCAGTTTGGGCTCTTACAAATGAAATTTCTATGAATATTTGTATGAAAGTCTTTGTGTGGAAATATATTTTTATTTTTTTTTTGGGTAAATACCTGAGAATGGAATAGTTGTATCATATATGGCAGGTACAAGTTTTAAAATATCCTTCCTTGTTCTAAACAGGATAGTTGGTTGAATTACCTAATCTACTATTGCAAGAAGTAGAAGTCCCTTATATTTTCTTCTTGCACTTTTATTGTTTCTTTTTTTCTATTTAAGGTTCTTATTCTTCTGGATTTTTTTTTTTTTTTTTTGGTGTAAACAATGAGGTATCTAACATCTTTTGCAGATGGCCAGTCAATTGTTCCAGTTCTATTAACCCCATACATTTGACAGCAATATAAATAAATTGATACTCGTAAAACTCAACAGAAGACTAAATGAAGATTTGGAAATCTTGTTAACCAAAGTAAACAGAAACAGAGGCTTGTTTCTTCTTTCCAAGATGGATGCTTGGAAAGTCAACAGGGAAGTGAACCATTACCAAATGAAACATTAACTATGGTTATATTGAGGACCTTTTTTTTTTTTTGCCATACTCAGAAGAACTGAAAACAAAATATGTTTTAACCTCAAATATTTATCTCAGGCAATAACTTTATGTAGTTTGTATTTTTCCTCAAAAACAATTATGTAACTTTAAGGAAACAAAACTGTACTATTTTGAATTTTAATCAAGTTCATTAAATGTAAAATGAGGATAAAAAATGAAATAGTGTTTCAAGTAGGCCAATGTGAAAAAATTAAAAAAAATAAAACAGAGTTAGTACAATTCTCTCCTATGATTCATACCCTAGAAACAAACATTTCTCCTGTTTGATTTCCCAGTGGTTTCTTAAGTTAAGATAAATAATCCATGAAGGACAAAATTTACATTTCTATAAATATAAAGAAACTACCACTGGAAAAAAGAAGTTACTGTTTTTTAGATGACTGTTGATTCCCAAAGCATGTGGGGTGTGACTTTTTGATTACCATGCTAATAAAGATAATTCTTGAGTATTTTTATTTTAGGTTGTAACCTTACTATGGTTGCTATAAGCAAAAGTTAATAACTCTTGCTGACGAACTATTCATTCATTGCACTGGCGGTTCGAAATATTGAACGTTTTTATAAGAAAACAAGCTAAATATAATGCATGGTTTGTACAAAATATAAATTTGCTTCAAAGAAGATTCCACTGGGAGTGTGAGGTGGGTGGATTACCTGAGGTCAGGAGTTTGAGACCAGCCTGACCAACCGGTGAAACCCCATCTCTACTAAATACAAAAAATTAGCCGGGCATAGTGGCACACACCTGTAATCCAGCTACTTGGGAGGCTGAAGCAGGAATCACTTGAACCCAGTAGGTGGAGGTTGCCATGAGCCAAGATTGCATCATTGCACTCTAGCCTGGGCAATAAGAGTGAAACTCTGTCTCAAAAAATGAGAAAAATAAAAAACAATAAAAAAAGAAGATTACATGAACTCATTGTTTCTAATACTGTAAACTCTGGCTGGGCATGGTGGCTCACACCTGTAATCCCAGCACTTTGGGAGGCTGAGGTGGGAAGATCACTTGAGTCCAAGACCAGCCTGGGAAACATAGTGAGACCCCATCTCCACAAAAGTTAAATAAAAAAAAAAAAATTAGCTGGGCCTGGTGGCATACCTGTGTAGTCCTGGCTATGCAGGAGGCTGAGGTGAGAGGATAACTTGTGCCTAGGAGGTCAAGGCTGCAGTGAACTATGATCCTGCCACTGCACTCCAGCCTGGGTGGACAGAGTAAGACCCTGCCTCAAAACAAAATCAAATACTATAAACTCTGTTATTAAAGCTCTTTCTGTTATGAATTCCCTAAGTTTTGATCTATCTTAAACCAAAAGCATTTTAATGTATTCCTTTAGCCAATATTTATTTCATTTATTCAACAGATCTTCATTGATACTGTGAATTAGGCTTAGGCACTGTTTAAATGTTGAGGATACGATGAGGAACAAAGGTTGATAAGGTCCCTGATCTCATGGAGTTTGGGAGAAACAGACAATAAACATGCAAGTAAGATAATTGTAGGTAATATTAGACATTATGAAGAAAATTAACTGTATGGCATGAGAGAGAGTGAAGAAGGTGGACAGCATACAGAGGCACAGCTCCCTAATATGTGCTGAACACTGTACCAGGCCCTTGGGAAGAGGTGCCTGAGATCTAGGCTTTGGAAAAGGCCAAATCCCTTCTCTGCTCAGAGGTCAACTTACTATGAGCTAATGCTGCTTCAGCCTCAGAACCCAGCTTACCATGAGCTAATGCTGCTTCAGCCTCATTTGCATGTTACAGAATGTTCTTGATGGAAGCCAGGTGACAATCAGGGAGTGTTTTCTATGTAAATATTTTAGGGGAATTGTCCAAAGCCCTCTTAGAAGAAAGGGACTTGCATATCTAAGCCTCAAGTAATTAGTTGTTTCTGTTCTCCTGAATATTCGCTTTCTTACCTAATTTTATATATGTATACTTGAGATCTTTTTCTTTAAGAGAGCCTACTTACCCCAACTTGTATAAGTTTCAAGTCTTGTGTAACCTGGTTTTGTTTTTGGCTTAGCCATTTTCTATCTGTGTGACTCTAGGCAAGCTATTTAAACTCTTTATGCCTCAGTTTTCTCGTTTGTAAAATGGAAATATTACCTCAATCATCAGATTGTGTGAGCATTAACTGAAATTAAATAGTATTTCAAGTGTTATACATAACACCTGGCACACAGTATGTACTTCATAAGTGGTAACTATTATTAATATATTCTAATTATTAATATTATGATTATAAACCCTCAAAAGTTTTATAATTCTTTTGGGGAAAAAAATAAACGAATGTAGATCCATGGGATACTAACACAGAACAGTCTCAAAAAACAGAACAAAACAAAAACAAAAAAGCACAACATGAACAGGATATGTACAAATTTGTGATAAGTAGTTGTCAATGCCTAGAGAGGGAGAATAATGGGCGTAGGAATAAAGAAGATTTCCAGTAAACCTGTAACATTGTATTTCTACTTCAATCTGAAATAAATATGATAAATATTATAACATGCTTATACTTTTAAAAAATTAGGTATTTCAATAAATGGTAGCTATTAATAATAGATAGGGAGGTTTGATTAATAACCCAATAATCTGGTATGTTTTGTTTCTAGGAACATTGTGCTTTTCTCATATGAAGCTTCCTCTGGGCATGGCAGCACAGTTTCTCTAATCAACAGAAACTAGCAACCTCAGTGTCACAGTTCCAATATGTGATTAAATGTAACTTCATAAATACCTAGTATGATATTGAATGTCGGGTTTGGTGGAATGGTCAAAGCAAATATGCTCACAATATTAAACTCTTCCAAGATTTCTGTGTCATTGGAGAGTGGCACAAAGTAGCGTAAATTGACTGGGGCTGTCCATGAAACTATTACAAATATGAAGAGAAAGGGGAAATCAATGTGTGCTGCAAACATCAATGAGAGCTTCATAGGACGTGTAATGTGAATTGGACCTTGGTGTTGGGGTAGCTTTGGATAGGTGGGCCAGATGGCTTAGTATTCTAGGTGTCAGAGCAGAAGAGAAATGTCTGGGAAGAATAAAAATCCAATGTAAGGTTGGGTCGGGGGAGACATGGAGGACCTTAAGAAGAGCCTTAATGAAGTGTTGAAGAGTTATAAAAGCCTATAAGCAATAACAATTTGAAATTTCATTTAAATAAAAAATTGGATCGGTATTGAAAATATATGTACAATTTGTCTCTGTCAATAGTTCACTTCATATTCCAGTTGGCTAAGCCTTTGGTCCTGGTATGATTTGGATCTGTGTCCCCACCAAATCTCATGCTTAATTGTAATCCTCAGTGTTAGAGGTGGGGCCTGGTGGGAAGTGATTGGAGATCATGGGGGCAATTTCTCATGGTTTAACACCATCCCCCTTGGTGCTGCTGTCACAATAGTGAGTTCTTGTGAGATTTGTTTGTTTAAAAGTGTGTGGCACCTCCCCCGTCTTTCTCTTGCTTCTCCTCTGGCCATGTGAGATGTGCTTGCTTCCCTTTCACCTTCTGCCATAAGTGAAAGTTTCCAGAAGCCAAGCAGATGCCAGCATCACGCTTCCTGTACAGCCTGCGGAACTGTAAGCCAATTAAACCTCCTTTCTTTATTAACTACCCAGTCTCAGGTATTCTTTGTAGCAATGTGAGAATGGACTAATGCAGGTTCTAAAGCCACAAAGAAGAGAAAATATTTCTTTCACCTTGGCACTGAATCGTTGGGTCACAAATATGAGAAGTGACTTGGTCAGTCATGACTTGCCCAAACAATTAAGACTAGGGCTAATTCATTAATGGTCTGTTTTATTAATAATGGTTATTCAGCTAACAGAAAGGGAATACTTCCCAGACAATGGGGATGTCTAGAAACCAGCTTTAATGGGGCGTGGGCAACCCTGAATATCGGGACAAGGACTGCCCATTGGAGTGGGGGTATCCATCACATTCTAGGCAATTGTAGACAATAGATATTGCACCTAAATACATGTCTGTATGGTTAGACAGGGGAATAAGAAGCCTCAATAGTGAAGTGGAGGACGTTTTTAAAATATTTAACAAAAAGTATTCCACTAAGCAGAGGGTCTTGTGTAACTACCCTAACCATTTAGGCAATTTGAGTTAATGTCCTACTGCCTAATATGGTCCTGAGCAGCCTGTCATGATTTCACACCTCTTTAAAGAATGCACAAGCAGAGAGCAGCAGGAGAGATAATTACAAATAACTTCCTGGTGGAGGGCCAAGGATCACTTCGTAGGGAGTCAAGGTCCAGAAAAGATCTACAGGTGAAGACAGCAGCAAATCAGATATCCAGCCAGGGACACACTGAGCTTTGTGTTACTGTTGGAGAAAACTGGTCTCTGTTAACTCAGTTTAGACTGTGTATTGTTCCACATTAGCTAACAAAAATGGGCGTTAGATATGTTTCACACATTTCACACATGTAGAAATGTTAGCAGGATGCATGCGATGATTTGATTGTTATACTCTTGAGATTTAAAAAATTTCAATCTCCTCTAGTTCTCTCCTTTCCTCTTCTTCCACCTTCTGTCTTTCCTCCCTCCCCCACTCTAATAAGTGCAATAAAAACACTGGACCTTTAAAATTCATATATACTGCTTTTAAATGGGTAACTGTAAATAACAAAGTTAAAATGTCATGATAATTTTTGGATATAAGTGTTAAAAGAAAAACTTCACACAAATTTAAGTTTAATTGGGCAAAGAACAATTCATGAATCAGGCAGCCCCCAGAATTAGAACAGGTTCAGAGAAACTCTGGGGCTGTCACATGGTCATACACTATTTTTGGACAGAAAAAATAAAGTGATGTGCTGGGGTGGTGGCTCTGTAATCCCAGTACTTTGGGAGGCCGAGGTGGGCAGATCACCTGAAGTCAGGAGTTCGAGACCAGCCTGGCCAACATGGTGAAACCTCGTCTCTACTAAAAATACAAAAATTAGCCAGGCGTGGTGGTGCATGCCTGTAATCCCAGCTACTCAGGAGGCTGAGGCAGGAGAATCATGTGAACCCAGTAAGCGGAGGTTGCAGTGAGCTGAGATCACGCCACTGCTCTTCAGTGTGGTGACAGAGTGAGACTCTGTCTCAAAAAAAAAAAAAAAAAAAAAAAAAAAAAAAAAAAAGAGGTATGAAAAATGGAAGTGAGGTATAGAAACAGCTGGCTTGGTTACACTTTGGCATTTGCTTATTTCAACGTGGTTTGAAGAGTTGGCCACCTGTGATTGACTAAAGTCAAACTGCTGTGATTGGCTGAGACACAGCTATTTGTTACAGAAGAATATTCCTAAATGAGGCTTTCAGTTTATTTACATACAAAGTTAGGTTGTAGTTTGTTACATAAGGACTCAAGCATGCAAGTACAGAGGCTTTGTCTGAGACCAAACTTAGTTTGATTTAACAGTTCTCTCCTTTTGGTCAACATCTCCATTTTGAGAGATTGACTCAAACTTTGGGCATTGATGCCACCCTCTGTCACTATCATAGGTGGACTTGTTTAGTCTCAGTGTGGAATTCATAAGTCTTATTTGTTCACAGTATGAAATTCATAAGTCGCAGTGTCACATCAGTTGAATAATTATGTTCTTACTGAATTAATCAAAGTGAGACCATTCAACACTCAATGAATGGCTGCATACAAAATTTTTAAGACTTAAGAGGATATACCATACCAGCAGAACTAATATGATGACAATCAAGAAAATAATACCAAAAGACCAAAGCATACTTCTTAAGAGTCCTTATGAAATGAATCAAATCAAATCAAACAAGTCGAAGTTCAGGCAACAGAGGCAGCTCTACAGTATTTGCGTCTAATTGGTTATAGTCCTTTTTTGGGGTGTTATGGTGATTAAGGACCATAGTTTGCTGTAAAATGGCCTGATTTAAAGAGGGATTGACTTTAGTTGTTAGCCTGGTAACACAAGTCATAACAACTTGGAGACCCACTAGAAGAAATACGAAGATTAGAAAACCTTGGGAAACCCAAGCCTATTATCGGCCATTTAGAATGCCTGCAAACCAAATGTTAGTTGCTCTTGTAAACATATCCTATATTTCTTTCTCTTGAAAAATTTCCTTAATGTATTTGGTGGCAGTGTCTATGGAAACAGCAGTATCAACCACCTTTTAAATTAAACTTTCTGTAATAACAAAATCAGAGAGATGGTTACAGCATACATTTTTATTCAATACCAATCATAAGCCCCAAATTGAGGGAAAAAGGAGATTTAAAGCTTTATGATATTTTATTAAGTGGCGTTTATTGAACATGTATGTTATTATTCACCTTTTAGAGAGTGGCTTCTACTTGTCTGAAACCCTGGTAGATGTGATCGACCACAAAATTGAAGAGTTTCCCCAATTTACAGATTAGCTTCAAATTCCATACAATTAGTACTCTGCTACCACCAAGAGTGAGCCCCCAGAGATCCCACTAGAATCTTTCCTCAGTGGAAACTAGCTTAACTTTGTCTGTTTGAAGGTTGATGGTAATTTCGGTTATTGACCATTTTAGCCTCTGATTATAAGAGCTATTGTGGAGACTTCTAGGGGAATGAATTTGAAAGGTAGGAGTGAGCTACGCCAAATAGCAAGATCCAAACAAGCAAGGAGACAGAACAGAATAAGCAGATTTTCTGAAGATCTGATATAGGTCTTTGGGGGTTGGAAAAAAGGCCACCTAATTGTGTTTGAGCAGGGGTCAGTTAAATTTGATAGCTTCCAAACAAGGTCTAGTGGAAAATTTACTTTTTGGTGGCCCCATTATAACATACTGTAAGGGAATACAATCACATTTAATGATAAAAGACCCTATTGAATTTAATCTAGTGACATTATACAAACAATTACTTGTACCCACAAAGGTAATTCCAAGGTCTTAAGTGCACGACGTCTGGAAGCACAGTATATCTTTTGCATGCACCATTCAGATAGGTTTTCTACATTTGGTAACCATCAGGTTAATTGGAAAGGTTAGAGTGTTGGTTCTATTGAGTGTAGGAAAGCAAGTCACAGTGATGTTTAGAACATCAAAGATAGCTTTCCACACTTCCTGTGGAATTTCAGCATTACTCTCATTGGGAAGATGGAGAGGTACTGGCACTGATGGAATTGTTTCCTGCTTTTTTTTTTTTTTTTTGGTTGTTGTTGTTGTTTGTTTGTTTTGACATTAGCCCACAAACCCATTGATTGCTCTGTATTTTGTACTATAGCATAAACTATAGCTAAAGCCATTCACTGATTATGGCTCTATGGATTTTCCTGTAAGGAAAAGGAAAGGATTAGGACAGCAGGAAATGAGAAAGAAAAGAAAAAAGGATAAGGCTTTTTTAATCACAGAGAATTCTTGGTCCATAATCTTGGGAAAGCTGTCCACATCGAGGGTACTATTTGCCTCTGGGAAATTTTTCTGGGCAGCTTTACCTTAAATTTTCCAACAGACATACAGTTCCAAAAGTCCGAAGATACCTTTTTGAGTTGTGATATGTGGCTCCAAAGTTTGAGACCTTGAAGTCTTATTTCAAGTAAATAAATACTTCAAGTAAGTAGTGAGAATAACTTGGTATAACCCCTTCCAGTGGGGTTCAAAGGCAGTCTTCCTCTGATGTGGTTTCCAGAAGACCCAACCTCTGGTTTCTAGACCATAAAAAGTTTGATTGTCCTTAGTCAGTGGAGCACAGAAAACTTCTTTTACCTGATGAAAATGCACTCTGGCATAATGCATTAGAGCCTTGCAGTATTTAGTCATAGCAGGCGATGCATCAAGTTCTATTATTAGGATCATAGGCCTTCCAGTGACTATTTCAAAAAGGGTCAACTTATGTTTTCCAGTGAGAGTAGGTCTCATTGCCATTAAAGCCAATGTTAATGCCTTTGGCCAAGGCAGCCCAATTGATTCTGTTAACTTTGCCAGTTTCAGGTTTAAGATGCCATTTTTCTTTCAGTCTTTTCAGAAGGTTGAGGTTGATCATGCCATTGTGCCCATAACACCTTATTTAACTGCTCTATAACTTGCCCAGTAAAATGAGTTCCCCCATCACTGGAGAGTTCTCCAGCAATGCTCCATAAAGGAAACATATTTTCTCATAATTTCTTAGCTGCTATCACAGCATCAACTTTCCTACATGGGAAAGCTTCAACCCAACCAGAAAGTATACAAACTTACAAGAAAATACTGACACGCCATTGATGGTGGCAATCGAAAGACGTCCATCTGTATGTGTTCAAATGGTCCACCAGGTGGTGGAAATACACTGCCTGAAGTTTTTATTTTCCCAGAATTATGAGTTTAACAAACCAAACATTGGTTATAAACTATTTTAGCAGTTTTGGAACAGTCACTTCGCTAATATTCTTTTTATAATTTGGATCATTTTTCTGTTCCATGATGATCTGTGGAAGGCAGAGCTTTTAACAATGAAGACTTCAGAGACTCAGGAAAAACCAGGTGGCCATCCAGGCCCTCTGTGTATTCACACTTAAGATTCAATTTACACACTTTTAGATACCAATTTTTTTCCCCAAAATGCACTGTTTATTAATAGGCCATCACAAGGGAGTTGACTTGGCTCAACCTCATGAAATTTGTTCAAATTGCATATTCTAACAGTTTCAGCACTAGCTGATTTAGCATAAAAATCTGTTAGGGCTTTCTCTTTATATTCAGGTTCAATTTTACAGGTATGGGCTTCAATCTTAATAATGGGCAATCTGTGATGGTAGCAAAATAGCAGAAAGTTCATCTACTTGGAGTATATTTTTGTCAGGGGTCCCTCTAGAAATGAAAAGCCATTGTTGTTTTCATAACATGACAAAATTGTGGACTACTCCAAAAGCATATAGTGTAAATATTTACTAATTTGTCCTTAGCTATATGACAAGCCTAGGTGAGAACAAAAAGCCCTGTGGGTTGAGCTGACTTAATCCCTTGACCATTAGCTCATTTTGAGTTGTAACAGCATAACCCTCCTGATATTTTTTTCCCTTCTGAGTTTTTGGCATAGAACCCATCAATAAAAAGTTTAACTCAGGATTAGCCAATGGAGTATTTTGTAAATCAACATGAGGGGCCACTATCTCTGATATTATACTTAACAATTGTGGTCTTCACCACCATCAGGCAGAGGTGGTAGAGTAGCAGGGTTAAACAGGTTGCAGCATTTTAGATGAAGATTAGGAGACAGGAGAAGAATTCAGTAAGATGTTAATTTACTTGCTGAAAAATGCTGAGTTTTGTTGGAATTTAATAGATTTTCCACAGTATGTGAGACTTAGAAGTTAAGTGCATTTCCTAAAACTAGCTCAGAGGAAACTTCTACCAACTTGGTTGCTGCTGTTACTACTTTTAAACAATCAGGATATGCCTTAGCTACTGAGTCTAAGTGCAAGCTATAATATGCAAAGGGCTTCTACTTCCTTCTGTGTTCTTGGGTAAGAACTCCTAATGCCTGATTGTTACATTCATGAATGAACAAGGTAAAAGGCTTAATGTAATTTGAAAGTTCTAAAGCTGGAGGCTGTTGTAAGGCCAATTTTATTTGGCTAAAGGCTTGCTCATGACTGTCTTCCCAAGGTAGAGGTTCTGGTCCTGCATTTCTAGTGAGCTCATACAAATGTGAGGCCATGTGAGGTAAGAACACATTCAGGACCCAGGATCTTCAGTATCCTGCAAGTCCAAGAAAACTTCTTAATTGTCTTTTGGTTGCAGGCCAAGGAAAACTGAATAATTTTTATTCTCTCAGGCAAGAGGGAAATCCCTTAAGCACTCAAGTCATGTCCCAAATAGTAAACTCTTTCTCTTGAAAACAGAAGTTTTTCCATTGAAGCCTGTGACCTTTTTGTGCGAGTTGCTGTAAAAGGTAAATTGAGACAATTTCAAAGCATTTTTTAGTGGGAGAGCATGACAGCAGATCATCTACATACTGAATAAGAGTATAATTCTGAGGAAGCTATAGGGTTATTAAGTCTTGATGTAATGCCTGGGAAAAATAGAAAGGGGCTTCAGTAAGCCCTTGCAGCATTTCAGTTCAGGCGTACTGCTGATTTTTCCAAGTAAAAGCAAAAAATGTATTGACTATCTTTGTGAACTGGAATGCTAAAGAAGACTGAGCAGAGATTTATTACTGAGAATCATTCTGAATCAGTGTGCATGTTAGATAATAAAGTATTAGAGGTCGGGACTATAGGAAACCTTGGTATTACAGTTTTAATTGCCCATAAATCTTGAACAAATCTCCAACATTATTCATTTGGTTTTTTAACTGGTAGGATTGGAATGTTACAAGGACTGGTACATGGAATTATAAATCCTTATTTAATTAAATCTACAATTAGTAAGAACTCTTGAATTGCTTGGGGTTCTAGTGGATATTGGGGTAATTTAGGCAAAGGTTTAGAATGATCAGTTTGGACTCTTATAGCTTCCACACTTTAATCCTTCCTATATTACTTGAAGAAGAAGCTCATAAACATTCAGCTATTTTAGAAAGGTCAGGGTTATTACAGGCCTGAGTTGCAATCTTATCAATTTCAGCCTGTAGACAGCATAATAGCTCTGGTTCAGGAATCAGGAAACTCTAAGATTATTTCTCCCTCTGGAGAGAATTATATGCCCTTTTAGCTTTGAAAGTAAGTATCACCCTAGCAAGTTTACTGGAGCACTACCACATATTTGAAAGGTATGTTTTTCTGAAAATGACTTCAACATCAACTGGATAGGTTCAGATATGGGGACCTGTTGAACTTGATTTGAAACCCCCACCACAGAAATGACCTTTTTTTAAAAAAATTTCTTCTTCTTAAAAAAAAGTGATACATGTGCAGAACGTGCAGGTTTGTTACATAGGTATACGTGTGCTATGGTGATTTGCTGCACCTATTGACCTGTCCTCTAAGTTCCTTCCCCTAACCCCACTCCCCAGTAGGCCCTGGTGTGTGTTGTTCCCCTCTCTGTGTCCATGGGTTCTCATGATTCACTCCCACTTATGAGTGAGAACATGCAGTATTTGGTTTTCTGTTCCTGTGTTAGTTTGCTGAGGATGATGGCTTCCGGCTTCATCCATGTGCCTGCAAAGGACATGATCTCACCCCTTTTTATGGCTGCATAGTATTCCATGGTATATATGTACCACATTTTCTTTATCTGGTCTATCATTGATGGGCCTTTGGGTTGGTTCCATGTCTTTGTTAGTGTAAATAGTGCTGCAATAAACATATGTGTGCATGTGTTTTTATAGTAGAATGATTTGTATTCCTTTGGGTATATACCCAGTAATGGGATTGCTGGGTCAAATGGTATTTCTGGTTCTAGATCCTTGAGGAATTGCCATACTGTCTTCCACAATGGTTGAACTAATTTACATTCCCACTGACAGTGTAAAAGTGTTACTATTTCTCCACATCCTCACCAGCATCTATTGTTTCCTGACTTTTTAATAACTGCCATTCTGACTGGCATAAGGTGGCATCTCATTGTGGTTTTGATTTGCAAGAAATGACCTTTTTTACTCTGAGGGATTTCTTGACTTCCTAAGGTGGGGCTTATGGTAGATAGATAAGGTGGCTCTGGTATCCACCAGGATTGTACAAGGTTCCCCATTTTTTTCAACTCTTATTTCTTCAGGTTTATTTAAGGGTATTAGGAGGAGTGATTTACTGTAGAATCTATTGGAGTCTCCTTAATGTTGATTGACATCACAAGAGCTAAAATCTTTTGGACTCCTTCTAGTGAGAAATCAATCTTGCCTAAAGGGAGGAGGTTTATGGTGGACTGACATAAAAGTAGACAATCTCTTTTCCAGTGTTGTGGTTGTATTCAATGAAGGGAAGCACCTGGGGTAAATGGTTTCTTGTTTTAGGACTTCTTGGTTGTGATGTGAAATAAAAACAAGAAGGTCGCTTTGGTCTATGTTCTTGTAATTGGAAAAACATACACTTGTTAGCCTTCTGGGAGTTTTTCTTGCTGTAGAGTTCTCTCTAATATTCAGTTAAGGCCAGCAATTCAATCATATCTGTAACTTCCCGTCCTGGTTTATGTTTTTTAAATTAGGCTACTAAGTTTAAGATGAAGTCCTTTTATAAAACAGTTAATGCATTTTCAGTCTTTGTTAGTAAGGAGTATTTGCAGGAAATACTCCTTATTGTAATTTAAGCCTAGAATATTTTACAAATAGTATTTCTAAAAGGGCTTTGTAATCTGAAGCTGCTTCATCCCTTTTTTTTTTGTCTGTAAGATTGTATAGTGGACCAATTTTTGTGGAAAAATCTTAGGAATTTAACTTCAAATGTTTTCAGCAATGTTTCTAGCTCCGTTTGGTTCATCTCATGAGGAGGTTTTAGAGGGGTCTTTAATATCCTTCCAAGGTTTGTCCCATTCTGCTTCTGCCATCCATTTGTGAGCTTCACCAAGCCCCAATATCACGTGAATAAGTTGGTAAAGGTCAGGGATTCCTGCATTGTATGCTCCTATGAGGATTCTAAATTCCTCCATAAATTTTTGAGAATTTTCTCTTGTGTTATGAGATTCCTTTACAATGTCTCTAATCTCAGTTTTAGACTATGGTGTACAGGTGGTTATAGCAGGCAAGCCTGGCTGATCAGAGGGATTCACTTTGTAAGGAACCTAACTTCTCTTTAAAAACAATCATCTTCAGAGTGAAAGGGAAATTTAGAAAAAAGTTAGAAGACTCAAAGAGTAGGTAGAGGCCAGGTGCAGTGGCTCATGCCTGTAATCCCAGCACTTTGGGAGGCTGAGATGGGCGAAGCACCTAAGGTTAGAAGTTCAAGACTAGCCTGGCCAACATGGTGAAACCCCATCTCTACAAAAAACACAAAAATTAGCTGGGCATGGAGGCACATCCCAGTAATCCCAGCTATGTGGGAGGCTGAGTGGGGCAGGAGAATCACTTGAACCCAGGAGGTGGAGGTTGCAGTGAGCTGAGATCATACCACTTCACTCTAGCCTGGGTGACAGAGCGAGACTCTCAAAAACTAAAATGAAATGAAATAAAATAAAATAAAATAAAATAAAATAAAGAGTATTTAGGTAGAAACAGATAAAGAGAAGGAATAGTCACAGTTAATTCAGGCACAATATAGTCCTTTTTTGTCATGTCGTCAGTTTGTTGCATATGCTTTTCATTTGCCTTTTGTAAGGAATCATTTATGGAGGCAATTTTTAATTTATTTAATATTTTAAAGTCCTCTGCATACCAATTGAAAAATTCATTCCATGCTTTTGTGGAGTCCTTGGGCCCTCCCTTTATAATGTGCCTGCAAGTAAACAATTCTATCTAAATTAAATCTTCCCCATTATGACCATCTTAATTCTAAGCTGTCTCTAATAAGGTTAACCCATTTTTTCTGAAAATGCACCCATTCTAGGCCCATAATTCTTGTACATAAAATTAGCTGGAATCCCAGAAGGTGGAGCCCCAGATTGAAACAAACCCATTAACAAAAAGGTACCTCCTCAAGGCCTCTAACTGAATCTAATTCAGTTAATTATCAAATCCAGTTAGGTCCTGGACCCAATCCAGTCTAATTATGTCTCAAACTCAGAAAGCTCAGAACACAAATGAGTAAAGCTCAAAATCTGAGAGAAAACTCACACATAACCTCCAGTTTCTAACAAGAGTATAGTGAGCACAATGGGCTTGATGGGTACCTCACCTGGTTGCCTGGTGTTCCTGGCAGGGGGGTCACAGGACTCTTACTTGGGATCCTCACTTCTGACACCAAATCTGCTAAGATAAGAACTTTAGACAGATTAAATTCAACAGAGTTTAATTGAGCAAAGAGTGAGTCACAAATCAGACCGACCCATGAACAAGAACCAGTTCAAAGAAACTCCAGTGCTGCACATGATTGGATAACGTTTATGGACATAAAAAAGAAACTGACATACTGTATTGGTTCATTTGTACATTGCTATAAAGATACTACCTGAGACTGGGTAGTTTATAAAGGAAAGAGGTTTAATTCACTCACAGTTCTGCATGGCTGAGGAGGCCTCAGGAAACTTACAGTCATGGTGGAAGGTGAAGGGGAAGCAGGCACCTTCTTCACAAGCTAACATCATAATGACAGGATCAAATTCACACATAACATATTAACCTTAAATGTAAATGGGTTAAATTCCCCAATTAAAAGGCACAGACTGGCAAATTGGATAAAGAGTCAAGACCCATCAGTGTGCTGTATTCAGGAGACCCATCTCACAAGCAGAGACACACATAAGCTCAAAATAAAGGGATGGCAGAAGATCTACCAAGCATAGGAAACAAAAAAGGCAGGGGTTGCAATCCTAGTCTCTGATAAAACAGACGTTAAACCAACAAAGATGAAAAGAGACAAAGAAGGCCATTACATAATGGTAAAGGGATCAATTCAACAAGAAGACCTAACTATCCTAAATATATATGCATGCAATACAGGAGCACCCAGATTCATAAAGCAAGTCCTTAGAGAGTTACAAAGAGACTTAGACTCCCACACAATAATAATGGGAGATTTTAAAACCCCACTGTCAACATTAGACAGATCAACGAGACAGAAAGTTAACAAGGATATCCAGGACTTGAACTCAGCTCTGCACCAAGTGGACCTAATAGACATCTACAGAACTCTCCACCCCAAATCAACGGAACATACATTCTTCTCAGCACCACATCGCACTTATTCCAAAATTGGCCACATAGTTGGAAGTAAAGCACTCCTCAGCAAATGTAAAATAATGGAAATTATAACGAACTGTCTCTCAGACCATAGTGCAATCAAACTAGAACTCAGGATTAAGAAACTCACTCAAAACCGCTCAACTACATGGAAACTGAACAACCTGCTCCTGAATGACTACTGGGTACATAATGAAATGAAGACAGAAATAAAGATGTTCCTTGAAACCAATGAGAACAAAGACACAATGTACCAGAATCTCTGGGACACATTTAAAGCAGTGTGTAGAGGGAAATTTATAGCACTAAATGCCCACAAGAGAAAGCAGGAAAGATCTAAAACTGACACCCTAACATCACAATTAAAAGAACTAGAGAAGCAAGAGCAAACACATTCAAAAGCTAGCAGAAGGCAACAAATAACTAAGATGAGAGCAGAACTGAAGGAGATAGAGACACAAAAAGTCCTTCAAAAAAATCAATGAATCCAGGAGCTGGTTTTTGGAAAAGATCAACAAAATTGATAGACTGCTAGCAAGACTAATAAAGAAGAGAGAAGAATCAAATAGATGCAATAAAAAATGATAAAGGGGATATCACCACCGATCCCACAGAAATACAAACTATCATCAGAGAATACTATAAACACCTCTATGGAAATAAACTAGAAAATCTAGAAGAAATGATTAAATTTCTGGACACATACACTCTCCCAAGACTAAACCAGGAAGAAGTTGAATCCCTGAATAGACTAAGAACAGGCTCTGAAATTGAGGCAATCATTAATGCCTACCAACCAAAAAAAGTCCAGGACCAGACGGATTCACAGCCGAATTCTATCAGAGGTACAAGGATGAGATGGTACCACTCCTTCTGAAACTATTCAATCAATAGATAAAGAGAGAATCGTCCCTAACTCATTTTATGAGGCCAACATCATCCTGATACCAAAGCCTGGCAGAGACACAACAAAAAAAGAGAATTTTAGACCAATATCCCTGATGAACATCGATGCAAAAATCCTCAATAAAATAGTGACAAACCGAATCCAGCAGCACATCAAAAAGCTTATCCATCATGTCAAGTGGGCTTCATCCCTGGGATGCAAGGCTGGTTCAATATACACAAATCAATAAACATAATCCAACTTATAAACAGAACCAAAGACAAAAACCACATGATTATCTCAATCGATGCAGAAAAGGCCTTTGACAAAATTCAACAGCCGTTCATGCTAAAAACTCTCAATAAATTCGGTATTGATGGAATATATTTCAAAATAATAAGAGCTATTTATGACAAACCCACTACCAGTATCATACTGAATGGGCAAAAACTGGAAGCATTCCCCTTGAAAACTGGCACAAGAAAAGGATGCCCTCTCTCACCACTCCTATTCAACAAAGTGTTGGAAGTTCTGGCCAGGGCAATCAGGCAGGAGAAAGAAATAAAGGGTATTCAATTTAGGAAAAGAGGAAGTCAAATTGTTCCTGTTTGCAGATGACATGATTCTGTATTTAGAAAACCCCATCTCTCTGCCCAAAATCTCCTTAAGCTGATAAGCAACTTCAGCAAAGTCTCAGGGTACAAAATCAATGTGCAAAAATCACAAGCATTCTTATACACCAATAACAGACAAACAGAGAGCCAAATCATGAGTGAACTCCCATTCACAATTGCTTCAAAGAGAATAAAATACCTAGGAATCCAACTTACAAGGGATGTGAAGGACTTCTTCAAGGAGAGCTACAAACCACAGCTCAATGAAATAAAACAGGACACAAACAAATGGAAGAACATTCTATGCTCATGGATAGGAAGAATCAATATCGTGAAAATGGTCATACTGCCCAAGGTAATTTATAGATTCAATGCCATCCCCATCAAGATACCAATGACTTTCTTCACAGAATTGGGAAAAAAAGACTTTAAAGTTCATACAGAACCAAAAGAGAGCCCGTATTGCCAAAAGAATCCTAAGCAAAAAGAACAAAGCTGGAGGCATCATGCTACCTGACTTTGAACTATATTACAAGGCTACAGTAACCAAAACAGCATAGTACTGGTACCAAAACAGAGCTATAGACCAATGGAACAGAACAGAGCCCTCGGAAATAATAGCACACATCTACAACCATCTGATCTTTGACAAACCTGAGAAAAACAAGAAATGGGGAAAGGATTCCCTATTTAATAAATGGTGCTGGGAAAACTGGCTAGCCATACATAGAAAGCTGAAACTGGATCCCTTCCTTACACCTTATACAAAAATTAATTCAAGATGGATTAAAGACTTAAATGTTAGACCTAAAACCATAAAACCCTAGAAGAAAACCTATGTAATACCATTCAGGACATAGCCATGGGCAAGGACTTCATGTCTAAAATACCAAAAGCAGTGGCAACAAAAGCCATAATTGACAAATGGGATCTAATTAAATTAAGGAACTTCTCCACAGCAAAAGAAACTACCAGCAGAGTGAACGGGCAACCTACAGAATGGGAGAAAATTTTTGTAATCTACTCATCTGAGAAAGGGCTAATATCCAGAATCTACAAAGAACTCAAACAAGTTTACAAGAAAAAACCAAACAACCCCATCAAAAAGTGGGCAAAGGATATGAACAGACACTTATTAAAAGAAGACATTTATGCAGCCAACAGACACATGAAAAAATGCTCATCATCACTGGTCATCAGAGAAACGCAAATCAAACCACAATGAGATACCATGTCACACCAGTTAGAATGGTGATCATTAAAAAGTCAGGAAACAACAAGTGCTGGAGAGGATGTGGAGAAATAGGAACACTTTTACACTGTTGGTGGGACTGTAAACAAGTTCAACTATTGTGGAAGACAGTGTGGCAATTCCTCAAGGATCTAGAACTAGAAATACCATCTGACCCAGACATCCCATTACTGGGTATATACCCAGAGGATTATAAATCATGCTGCTATAAAGACACATACACACATATGTTTATTGTGGCACTATTTACAATAGCAAAGACTTGGAACCAACCCAAATGTCCATCAATGATAGACTGGATTAAGAAAATGTGGCACATATACACCATGGGATATTATACAGCCATAAAAAAGGACGAGTTCATTTCCTTTGTAGGTACGTGGATGAAGCTGGAAACCATCATTCTGAGCGAACTATCGCAAGGACAGAAAACCAAACACCGCATGTTCTCACTCACAGGGAATTGAACAATGAGAACACTTGGACACAGGAAGGGGAACATCACACACTAGGGCCTGTCATGGGGTGGGGGAAGGGAGGAGGTATAGCATTAGGAGATACACCTAATGTAAATGACGAGTTAATGGGTGCAGCACACACCAACATGGCACATGTATACATATGTAACAAACCTGCACGTTATGCACATGTACCCTACAACTTAAAAGTATAATAAAAAAAGAAAAAAAGAAACAAATAACATACAATGGAGATCCAGTAAGCCTGGCAGCAGCAGACTTCTCAGTGGAAACCTTAAGGCCAGGAGAGAGTGGCATGACATATCTAAAGTGCAGAAAGAAAAAAAAAAACTTTTATTCTAGATTAGTATATTTAGTGAAAATATCCTTCAATCATCAATGAGACATACTTTCCCAGATGAACAAAAGCTGAAGGATTTCACCAACACCACATGTATCCTACAAGAATGCATTTCTTCGTTGACCACTGGTCATTCAGGAGCATATTGTTTAACTTACATGTGTTGTGTAGTTTCCAAAATTCCTCTTGTTATTGATTTCTAATTTTATTCCATTGTGATCTGAGAAGATACCTGAATTTAAGATAATTTCAATTTTTAAAAAAATTTTTAAGACTTGTTTTGTGGCCTAACATATGGTCAGTCCTTGAGAGTAATCCATGTGCTGAGGGGAAGAATGTGTATTCTGCAGCTATCGGATGAAGTGTTCTTCAATCTGAAAGAAAAGGACGTTAATGAGCAATAAGAAATCATCTGGAGGTGCAGAACTCATTGGTAATGGTAAGAACACAGAAAACTACAGAATATTATAAGACTACAATTGTGCATAAACTACTCATATCTTGCGTAGAAAGACTAAATAATGAACAGATCAAAAATAACTACAACAACTTTTCAAGACACAGTACAATAAGATATAAATAGAAACAATAAAAAGTTAATAAGCATGGGACAAAGTTAAAGTGTATGGTTTTTCTTAGTTTTCTCTTTGCTTGTTGTAGTTTATGCAACCAGTGGCAAGTTATCATCAGTTTAAAATTATAGGTTATAAGATATTATTTGCAAGTTTCTTGATAACCTCAAACCAAAAAGATATACACAGATACACAAAAAATAAAAAGCAAGAAATTAAACCATATTACCAGAGGAAATCACTTTCACTAAAAGGAAGACAGAAATGAAGGAAAGAAGGAAGAGCAGACCACAAAAGAATCAGAAAACAAACAACAAAATGGGAGGAGTAAGTCCTTACTAATAGCATTTAATGTAAATATACTAAACTTTCCAATCGAAAGATGTAGAATGGCTGAATGGATTAAAAAGTAAGACCCACTGATCTGTTGCCTACAGAAACACACTTCATCTATAAAAAACCCATAGCCTGAAAGTAAAGGGATGGAAAAAGATATTCCATGCCAATGAATACTAAAAAAAAAAAAAAAAAAAAGAGGAGGAGTGGCTACACTTATATCAGACAAAATAGATTTCAAGGCAGAAACTATAAAAAGAGACAGGTCATTATATAATGATAAAGGGGTCAGTGTGGCAAGAGGATACAACAATTATAAATATATATGCACCCAACACTAGAGCACCAAGATATATAAAACGAATATTATTAGAGCTAAAAAGAGAGATAGACACCAATATAAAAAAAGCTGGAGACTTCAATGCTCCACTTTCAGCAATGGACAGATCATTCAAAGAGAAAATCAAGAGGAAAAAAAAAAAAAAGACTTAACCTGCACTATAGGCTAAATGGAAATAACAGATATTTACAGAACACTTCATCTGACAGCTGCAGAATACACATTCTTCTCCTCAGCACATAGATTACTCTCAAGGATTGACCATACATTAGGCCACAAAACAAGTCTTTAAAAAATTCAAAAAATGTTGAAATTATCTTAAATTCAGGTATCTTCTCAGATCACAATGGAATAAAATTAGGAATCAATAACGAGGAATTTTGGAAATTGTACAAACACATGTAAGTTAAACAATATGCTCTTGAATGACCAGTGGTCAATAAAGAAATAGAGAAATAAATTACCAAATTTCTTGAAACAAATGATAATGGAAACACAACATACCAAAACCTATGGGATACAGCAAAAGAGGAAAGTTTATAGCTATAAGCACCTGTATATCAAAAAAGACAAAAATTTCAAATAAATAACCTAATGATGCATTTTAAGAACTAGAAAAGCAAGAGTAAACCAAACCCAAAATTAGTAGAAGAAAAGAAAGAATAAAGATCAGAGCAGATATAAATGAAATTGAAATGAAGAAAACAATACAAAAGATAAATGAAACTAAAAGTTGGTTTTTTGAAAAGGTAAACAAAATGACAAACCTTCGCCAAGACTAGGAAAAGAGAGAAAAGATAAAAATAAATAAATGAGAGGTGAAAAGGGAGACATTACAACCAATATTACAGAAATTCAAAGGATCATTATAGGCTATTATGAGCAGCTATATGCCAATAAACTGGTAAACCTAGAAGAAATAAATTCCTAGACACATACAACCTACCAAGATTGAACCATGGAGAAATCCAAAACCTGAACAGACCAATAACAGGTTATTAGACTGAAGCCATAATAAAAGCCTCCCAGCAATGAAAAATCCAGGATTCAATGACTTCACTGCTGAATTTTACCAAACATTTAAACAAGAACTAATAACAATCCTACTCAAACTATTCCAAAAAATAGAGAAGGGAATACTTCCAAACTCATCGTTTGAGGACTGTGTTTACCCTGATACCTAAACCAGACAAAGACTCATTAAAAAGGAGAAGGAGGAGAAGAAGAAAGAGAAGAGAAGGAGAAAGAGAAGAAGAAGAAAAAGAAAAAGAAAAAGAAGACCTCAGGCCAATAACCCTGATGAACATTGGTTCAAAAATCTTCAATAAAATACTAGCAAACCAAATTCAACAATACATTTAAAAGAATATTCATCATGACCAAGTGGATTTTATCCAGGGAGGGAAGGATGGCTCAACATACACACATTAATCAATGTGATACATCATGTCAACATAATTGAGGACAAAAACCATATGATCATTCAATTGATGCTGAAAAAGCATTTGATAAAATTCAATATCCCTTCATGACTAAAAATCCCTAATAAAACTGGGTATAGAAGGAATATACTTCAAACAATAAAAGCCATATATAACACGATTAGTACGATTAGTATCATACAGAATGGGGGAAAACTGAAAGCCTTTCCTCTAAGACCTGGAGCACAACAAGGATGCCTACTTTCATCACTGGTATTCAACATAGTACTGGAAGTCCTAGCTAGAGCAATCAGACAAGAGAAAGAAACAAAGGCATTTAAATTGGAAAGGAAGAAGTCAAATTATCCTTGTTTGTACATGATATGATCTCACAGTTTTAAAAACCTAAGCCTCCTCCAAAAAATAATTAGGACTCATAAAAAAAATTCAGTAAAGTTGGAGGATACAAACTCAACATACAAAAATCAGTAGCATTTCTATATGCAAACAGAGAACAATCTGTAAAAGAAATCAAGAAAGTAATCTTGTTTACAATAGCTACAAATAAAATACTAGGAATTAACTGAAGAAGCGAAATACCTGTGCAATGAAAACTATAACACACTGATGAAAGAAATTGAAGCAGACCCCAAAATATGTAAAGACATTTCATGTTCTGGATTGAATCAATATTGTTAAAATGTCCATACTATCTAAAGCAATGTGCAGATTCAATGCAATCCTTATCAAAATAAAAATGACATTCTTCACAGAAATGGAAAAAAATCCTAAAATTTATTTGGAACTATAAAAGACCCAAATAGCCAAAACTATCCTGGGCAAAATAGCCAAAACTATCCTGAGCAAAAAGAAAAAGACTGGAGGAGTCACGTTACCTGAATTCAAATTATACTACAGAGCTATAGTAACCAAAAGAGCATAGTACTGGCATAAAAACAGACACATAGCCAATAGAACAGAAGAGAGAAGCCGGAATCAAATCCATACATCTACGGTGAACTCATTTTTTGCAAAAGTGCCAGAACATGCAGTGCGGGAAAGGACAGTCTCTTCAATAAATGGTGCTGGAAAAACTGGATATCCTTATGCAAAAGAATGAAACTAGACCCCTTTCTCTTGCCATATAAAAAAGTCAAATGTAAATAGATTAAAGACCAAAATCTAAGACTTCAAACTATGAAACTCCTCAAAGAAAACATTGAGGACACTCTCTAGGATGTTGAAGTGGGCAAAGATTTCTTGAGTAATACCCCATAAACACAGGCAACCAAAGCAAAAATGGACAAATGGGATCACATCAAGTTAAAAAACTTCTGCACAGCAAAGGAAACAATCAACAAAGTGAAGAGACAACACACAGAATGGGGGAAAATATTTGCAAACTATCTAATAAGGGATTAAAAACCAGCAAAATAAGGAGCTCAAACAGCCATACAGGAAAAAAAAATCTAATAATCTAATTTAAAAATGGGCAAAAGATACGATTAGACATTTTTCAAAAGAAGATATACAAATGGCAAATAGGTGTATGAAAAGGTGCTCAACATCATTGATCATCAGAGAAATGCAAATCAAAACTACAATAAGATATTATCTGACCCCAGTTAAAATGGCTTTTATGCAAAAGATGGGCAATAACAAATGCTGACGAGGATGTGGAGAAAATTGAGCCCTTGTATACTGTTGGTGGAATGGAAATTAGTACAACTACTATGGAGAATTATAGTACAACTACTATGGAGACTCCTCAAAAAGCTATATGATAAACTACAATCCAGCAGTCCCACTGCTAGGTATATACCCAAAAGAAAGGAAATCAGGATATCAAAGAGCTATCTCCACTTTCATGTTTAATGCAGTACTATTTACAGTAGCCAAGATTTGGAAGTGATCTAAGTGTCCATCAACAGACAAATGGTTAAGGAAAATGTGGTACTTATACACAATGGATTACTATTCGGCCATAAAAAAGAATGAGGTCCAATCATTTGCAACAACATGGGTGGAACTGTAGGTCATTAAGTGAAAGTAGCCAGACACAGAAAGACAAAGTTTGTATGTTCTCACTTTGTGTGAAAGCTGAAAATTAAAACAACTGGACTCATGGAGATAGAAAGTAGAAGGATGGTTACTAGAGGCAGGGAAGAGTAGTGGGGCATCAGGAGGAAGCGAGTATGGTTAAGAGGTACAAAAAAATGGAAAAAAATGAATAAGACCTAGTATTTGATAACACAACAGGGTAATTATAGTAAATAATGACTTAATTGTACATTTAAAAATAACTTAAAAAATATAACTAGATTGTTTGCAATACAAAGGATAAATGCTTGAAGGGATGGATACCCCATTTACCATGATGTGATTATTACGCCTGCATGAAAATATCTCAGGTACCCCATCAATAAATATACCTACTATGTACCCACAAAAACTAAAATTTAAAATAAAAAAAAAAGATTTTCAAGAAACAGCATGAGGTGGAGTAGAAAGCTGTTGGGAGCTGGTGCAGGGCAAGAAATCAGGGACGAGGAGACATTTTTAAAAATTCAATTTTATTTTGCATCTGTTGTGTCATAGGCACAAGGTACATCAAGCTGTAGAAGAGATTATCTCTCTCTCCTTATTTTTAAAAATCATAGTAACTTAGAGAAATTCGTCTTTTTAGGAGGAAAGAACCAGATATCCCTAATTATCCAACCATTAGCTTAACCCACCTAAGAGAGACAATGGGTAGAAACAGTAAAGTTGTTCCCACTAGTTTATGACTACCAATTGAATACCCATTCTGTGTCATATTAATTTCTATATATTATCTCATTTAATACCCTCAAGAATTTCTCATAAGATAGGCATTGTTATCACTGTTGTACATAGAAGAAAATAGAAGCTCGGATATGTAAATTAGTTTGTACAAAGTCAACAGCTGATAAGTGGTCTAGCTGGGATTCCAACCCAATGCAAAGTAGTTACTATTGACTGAGTGTTTCTTTTTTTTTTTTTTTTTT